>NW_028189024.1:0-187769 GCF_054131305.1 Coturnix japonica | reverse complement strand
TGAAGGACGCTCTGCTCGGAGCCCGGTTCTCCCGGCACGTCAAGCGACACCCGGGTGTGAGTGAGACCCCCCCCCACCCCGGGACCCCCCCACCCCATCCCTGGGGGTCTCTCCCCTCTCTGGACCCCCTCCCACATCCCACCCCCCCACCCCATCTCCGCCCTCTGCTCCCTTCCCCACCCCCCTCCGTGCCCCCCAGCGCTGCCCCCCGCTCTCATCTCCCCCCATCTCCACCTTCTGGGGGTCCCATCCCACTCTGCGCCCCATATCTGACCCCATAGGGCTGCAGCGTGGACCTCCTGCCCCACCCCATACCCCACATCTGACCCACCCCGTACCCCCCCCCCCATCTGACTCCATTGGATGCATCGGGGTCCTCCTGACCCCATAACCCACATCTGCCCCCATTAGGATGCGGCAGGGTCCTCCTGCCCCACCCCACATCTGACCCCATTGGGGTGCACCCCACATCCCCCTCCCTCCATCCCCCTTTTATGGGGACCCCATAGGAGGGGACGGGAAGGGGAATCCAACCCGAACCCCACCCGGCCCCACAGCTCAGCTTTGGGGCAGCACCCCGTATCCACCCCCATAAGCAGAACCACGGTCCCCCAAACAGCTGGGACAGACCCCCCCCCATTCCAGCAGCCCTATGGGGGGGGTCCCAGGCCCCCAATGTGGGGAGGTGCCCAGGGCTCGGGCTGAGCGTGGCTTAGAGTCACGTCGGGCTTTTGGCAGCGGTGAGAGGAGCGGCTGTGCCAGGCTGGAAAAGATGACTAGAGCTGCTATTCTATGGGGCGGGGGCTCTATGGGGCCGCTCACACCTATAGGGCGGAGTCCCAAAGGTCCCATTGCAGGCGCTGGAAGCCCTTATAGCGGCCAAGGGGGGGCACAGTGGGGCAGAGCAGCAGCGTGGCATTGCGGGCACGATGCCCTGTGCTGGGAGCGGCTCCAGCCCCATAGCAGCGGCTCCAGCTCCATAGCAGCGGCTCCAGCCCCATAGCAGCGGCTCCAGCCCCATAACATCGGCTCCAGCCCCATAACATCGGCTCCAGCCCCATAACAGCGGCTCCAGCCCCATAACATCGGCTCCAGCCCCATAACATCGGCTCCAGCCCCATAACAGCGGCTCCAGCCCCATAGCAGCGGCTCCAGCCCCATAGCAGCGGCTCCAGCCCCATAGCAGCTCGTTGGCAGGAGCTCTCACCCTCCCTCATTTACGGTCCCACCGTCGGGGTTCGGTGTGAGCCGTCCTGAGCGGCTCTATGGGGCTGGACGAGTCTTATTTGGGGTCTTAGGGGGGGTTTGGGACCTTAATTCATCCCAGGCGTTAATTAGGTGGAGGTGGCAGATGGTGTGTGGGGCTCAAGGGGGGGGGGGACGATGTGTGGGGTTCAATGGGGGGGACGGAGCCCTTTTATCCCTGGGTAATGGGATAGGGGGGGGGGTATAGGAGAACATGGGGGTGTTTTGCAGCCGTTCCCGGTGGGGAAATTGAGGCAAAACCAGCTGGAAACGGGAGGTTAAAACAAGCTCCGGGGGTGGGCGATGAGGAGCCGGGGGTTAATGGGCACCGAGAGCGGCGGCCGAAGCTGCCGTCCCTGGGGGGGGGGGAAATGATGGAGCCTCATTATTTCGCCACCGCCGCCATCGGGGGGGGGTCAGAGGAGCTTCGGAGCCGGAGATTGAGGCCGAGTCCCAACGGGAGGAACCGAGCGAGGAAACGGGGGGGAGGGATGAGATGGGGGGGGGGAGATGGGCAGCATGGGGTATGGGGGGTCGGGGTGGGGATGGAGGGGGGATGGGGGGGGGGTGAGTGAGTACAGCCCTCAAACGGGTGTTGTATGGATATATAATGGGGGTGGTGGATGATGGGGGGGGCTGGAGGGATAGAGGAGGGGGTGTAGGAGGGGATGGAGGGTGGGGGGGTGCGGTGGAGGGAGGGATGCAAGAGGGAATGTGGGGGGGGGGGATGCAGGGCAAGGGGGGATAAAGGGGGGGGATAAAGGGGGAGATGGAGGGGGGGATGCAGGGTAGGAGGGGATGGAGAGCAGGGGGGGGATACAGGGCAGGGCTGGATGTAGGGCAAGAGGGGATATGGGGAGGATGCAGGGCAGGAAGGGGGGGGGGCAGGAGGGGATGCAGTGGGAATACAGGGCAGGAGGGATGCAGGGGGGGATATGGTGGGGGGGATGCAGGGGGGGATAGAGGGCAGGAAGGGATGGAGGGGGGGATGGAGGGCAGGGGGATGCAGGGGGTTATGCAGGGCAGAAAGGGATGGAGGGCGGGGGGGGGATGCAGTGGTAGAGGGGGGGCAAGAGGGGATATGGTGAGGATGGAGGGGGGGATATGGGGGGGATACAGGGCAGGGCTGGATGTAGGGCAGGAGGGGATGTGGTGGGATGGAGGGGGGATGGAGGGTGGGGTGGAGGGCAGGAAGGGATGGATGGGGGGGATGGAGGGCAGGGGGGTGATGCAGTGTTAGATGGGGGCAAGAGGGGATATGGTGAGGATGGAGGGCAGGGGGGATGGAGGGGGGGATGGATGTGGGGCTGCAGGGGGGGCTGCCAGTCAGGCCGTGGTGCAGGATGGGGCTGAGCTGCAGCACTGCATTCAATGCAGTTGGGACGAGCAGCCATTTCTCATTCGGGTCCCAATTCCTCTCCAGCACGAGGCGATTTTTCTCTCCCTCCTTTAATTCAGTCACTCCAGCTGACAGCTCCGCCGTGTTGTGCAGCCCCGGTACAGCGTCGCTCTGCCATATTCCCCCTGTAAATCTCCCGTCCTTGTCAGTTCTCCCTTTCACTCCCCACCAGCCCTGATAAATATTCATCTATTTGGGGGGGGGGGGGGATTTTTCATCCCTTCCTCCCTCTCCCTGCAGCTCGTTCCCCTCATTGGATTCATCAGTGTGGGGCTGGGCAGCGCCGTGCTCTACCTGCTCAGGTTGGCGCTGTACAGCCCCGATGTCAGGTATGGGGCAATGGGGGGTTTGGGGGGGTCGGTGCTTTGATGGCCCCTACAAGCACAAGGTGATGAGGACCCCATGTTCTACCCCAGCATGGGGGGCTCTGGGGGTCCCTGTAGCAATGGGGATGTGGGGTTGGAGGGGGGGGCTTTGAGGACCCATCCAGCTTTGGGGTTGGGGGCTTAAAGACCCCTCCAGCCCTAGGGTTGGGGGCTCTGAGGACCCCTCCAGGGCAGGGGATGGGATGGGGGGGGGTTAAAGACCCATCCAGCCCTGGGTTGGGGGTTAAGGACCCCTCCAGTTTTGGGGTTGGGGGCTTAAAGACCCCTCCAGCTCTGGGGTTGGGGGCTCTGAGGACCCCTCCAGGGCAGGGATGGGATGGGGGGGGTTAAGGACCCATCCAGCCCTGGGTTGGGGGTTAAGGACCCCTCCAGTTCTGGGGCTGGGGGGGTGTTAAGGGCTCATCCAGCCCTGGGGATGTGGGTTTAAATGGGGGGGGCTCTGAGGACCCCTCCAGGGCAGGGGATGGGGTAGGGGGGGGAGGTTAAGGACCCCTCCAGCTCTGAGGTTGGGGGGGGGGGTGTTAAGGGCTCATCCAGCCCTGGGGATGTGGGTTTAAGGGGGGGGGGGGGGGGGATGATGGACAGGCAGACAGTGATGGATGGACAGAGGGCAGATGGTGATGGACAGATGGACACACAGGGGGAAGGAGGGGGAGTGAGGATGGGAGGCAGCACAGTGAGGATCTATGGGGTGGGTTAGGGGGGCACAGATAGGACCAGGGGTGCCCCCAGCCCCCAGGGTTATCCCTACACGGGGCCCATAGGGGAAGAATGGGGTGCCTATGGGGCTGGGGAGGGTGGGGGGTTTGGGTGGGGTGGGGGTAGCCCATGGGGCTGGGGGTGGCTATGGGGCTGGTGGCTGTGGGGCTGTGGGTGCTTATGGGGCTGAGGGGGGGGTCCTGCCCCCATTCCCCCCCACCCCTATACTGATGGCCCCATTCCTTCTTAAAGCTGGGACCGAAAGAATAACCCCGAGCCCTGGAACAAGCTCGGCCCCACCGACCAGTATAAAGTGAGCACTGGGATGAACTGGGGGGGGGGCATTAATGGGGGGGGGCATTAATGAGGGGGGGTGCAGCCCCTCACTCCTCTCTCTCCCTGCAGTTCATAGCAGTCTCCACCGACTACAAGAACCTGAAGAAGGAGCGGCCCAGCTTCTGAGCAGCCCAAAGCCCCCCCAAAGCCCCCCCCCTTATTACACTCCTTGTTCCAACACCCCCCCCCCCCATACACACACAGTATCCCCCCCCCCCCCCATTAACTGGGCAGCAATAAACTCCCATAGGGATGCAAAGTGGTTTCCCAGGCTCACAGTGTCCCCATAAGGATTGGTGATGGGGGGGGGGGATTTGAGGGGGGGTTTGCCCCCCCCCAGCCCTTTGCTTCCGCTCTCCCACGCTCCCTGTGTTTGGGGGGGGGGGGGGGGGGGGGCTCATCAGGGTCCTGGTCCCAGGGGGGGAAGCAGGAAATGGGGATGGGATGGGAAGCAAACAGCCACAGGGCATTTATATGTGCCCCCCCCCAAATGAAATGGGAACTACGTGCAGTGTGACACGGCCTGGGGGGGGGCAAAGGGGGGGGTCCTGGCTGCTGCTGTGAGGTTTGGTTTGTCCAATGGGGATGGAGAGAGGTGGGCTGATGTGTGGGGCGGGCAGGGGGGTGGGCTGCCTATGGGTGAGGGGGGGGCAATGGGGCAAGGGAGGGGGCTATGGGATGGGGGTGCTATGGGGTGAGGGGGGGCTGGAGTATGGGGGGGTATGGGGAAGCAATGGGGTAGGGAAGGGGGGCAATGAGGTGGGGGGGCAATAGGGTAATGGGGGGGGCAGTGGGGTAATGGGGGGGGCTATGGGGTAATGGGGGGGTTCTGGGGTAAGGGGGGTAGTGGGGTGAGGGGGGACTGGAGTATGGGGGGCACTGGGGTAAGGGGGGGGCTGGGGTATGGGGTTGCAATGGGGTGGGGGGACAATGAGGTGGGGGGGTAAGGGGGCAGAGGGGTAATGGGGAGGGTGCTTGGTTAAAGGGGGGGGCAATGGGGTAATGGGGGGTAATGGGGACATCAGTGGAGCTCCTGCCCCCCCCCCATCACCCCACACATCCACACACTCAGGCTGCGCCCCCCACTTTTATTAGCAACCCCCCCCCATAGAAAACAGGGGGGAGGAGGGGTTGGTCCCTATGGTCCCTACACCTTAACACTAAACAGGACATGAGCTGGGGGGGGGGGGAGCCCCATCTATAGGGCAGCAGCAGGGTGGGGTGGGGTGTGTGCAATCCCCCCTCCCCCATTAACCCCCATTATTTGGGGGGGGGTCGCACTTAATGGTCAGTGAATCCGGGCATGGGGAAGGACCTGGCGAAGGTCTCGACGCGCTGCCGCAGCTCGGCCAGGAGCCGCTGGGTCCCTTCATCCCGCAGCAGGAAGGAATGGAAGTCTGAGAGTTTACCTATAGGGGGGGGGTTAAGGGTGGGATTTGAGGGGGGGGGGGATGCACAGAAGCCCCCCCCAGATCCACTGCATGGCTGTGTTCATGTTTAGGGGTGGGGTAAAGCAGCCCTATGTCCATGGTTTGGGATGGGGGTGATGGGGGGTCTTTCCTTAACCCCCCCCCCCCCCATCCTGGCTGGTGTTGTTTGGGGTCTGGGGGGTTATTAGGGGGTTGTAGGGGGGGATTAGGGGGGTGTAGGGGGGTTATTAGTGGGCTGTAGGGGGGTTATTAGGGGGCTGTAGGGGGGGATTAGGGGGGTGTATGGGGGGATTAAGGGGGTGTAGGGGGGGTTATTAGGGGCTGTAGGGGGTTATTAGGGGGCTGTAGAGGGGATTAGGGGGGTGTAGGGGGTTATTAGGGGCTGTAGGGGGGGATTAGGGGGGTTCAGGGGGATTAGGGGGGTGTAGGGGGTTATTAGGGGCTGTAGGGGGGTTATTAGGGGGGTGTAGGGGGTTATTAGGGGGCTGTAGGGGGGGATTAGGGGGTGTAGGGGGGATTAGGGGGGTTCAGGGGGGGTTTCTTACTGGTTTTGCTCTTGACATCCAAGGCCAAAGCGATGCCCTCATCGATGAACTCCACCACCTTGTGGAAATCCTCCTCCCTGAAGCCACGTGATGTCAGAGCGGGGGTCCCTGTATGGGGGGCAGGAGGGGTCAAAGGGGGGGGGAAATGGGGAGGGGGCGACCCATAGATATCCACAGGACACACATGGACCCAAAGGACCCACAGCCACAGCCAGACAATGGACAAACATCCAGCCAGGGGACCCCAAAGACACCAAAGGGGGACCCCAAAGTCACCAAGAGACCCACTGAAGGGACCCCAAACTCACTATAGGGGACCCCAAAGTCACCATATGGGGTCCCCAAAGTCACTATGGGGGACCCCAAAGCCATCAAAGGGGGGACCCCAAAGTCACCAAGAGACCCACTGAAGGGACCCCAAACTCCCTATGGGGGACCCCAATGTCACCATATGGGGTCCCCAAAGTCACTAAGGGGGACCCCAAAGCCATTGAGAGGGACACAGACCCACTGAGGGGACCCCAAAACTCCCTATAGGGGACCCCAAAGCCATCAAAGGGGGACCCCAAAGGTCTCTATGGGGGACCCCAAATCCACTGTTAAGGACCCAGACCCACTGAGGGGACCCCAAAGCCACTAAGAGGAGATAGACCCACTGAAGGGACCCCAAAGTCACTATGGGGGACCCCAAAGCCATTGAGAGGGACCCAAACCCAGCAAGGAGACCCCAAACTCCCTATGGGGGACCCCAAAGCCACCAAAGGGGGACCCCAAAGTCACTAAGAGGAGCCAGACCCACAGAAGGGACCCCGAAGTCACTATAGGGGACCCCAAAGTCACTATGGGGGACCAAAAGCCATTGAGAGGGACACAGACCCACTGAGGGACCCCAAACTCCCTATGGGGGACCCCAAAGCCATCAAAGGGGGACCCAAAGGTCTCTATGGGGGACCCAAAGCCATTGAGAGGGACCCAGACCCACTGAGGGGACCCCAAACTCACTATAGGGGACCTCAATGTCACCATATGGGGTCCCCAAAGTCACTATGGGGGACCCCAAAGCCACTAAGAGGAGATAGACCCACTGAAGGGACCCAAAGTCACTATGGGGGACCTCAAAGCCATTGAGAGGGACCCAAACCCAGCAAGGAGACCCCAAACTCCCTATGGGGGACCCCAAAGCCACCAAAGGGGGACCCCAAAGGTCTCTATGGGGGACCCAAAGCCATTGAGAGGGACCCAGACCCACCGAGAGGACCCCAAAGCCATCAAAGGGGATCCAAGCCCAGCAAAAGGGACCCAAAGCCACCATAGGGGGACCCCAAACTCCCTATGGGGGACCCCAAACCCACCCCCCAGAGCCACCAAGGGGGACCCGAACCCACCCAAGGGACCCCACGCCACCAATGGGACCCCACCATCCCTTTGGGGTCCTGCCGCCCCTCCAAGCCACAGAGCAGCCCCAGATCCCATATAGAGGTAACAGGGGGGTGGGGGGGGGGGTCGCCCCTCACCCAGTCTGAGCCCCCCGGGGGTCAGGGCGCTGCGGTCCCGGGGCAGGTGTTTTTATTGGCTGTGATAGAGACCAGCTCCAGGACACGCTCAGCCCGGGCTCCATCGATTCCTTTGGGCCTCAGGTCCACCAGCACCAGGTGGTTGTCGGTGCCCCCTGTGAACAGAGGGGGGGCTGAGCGACCCCCACCCCATAGCGGAGCCCTGACCCACATCAGACCCCAAAGCCCCACCAGACCTTCGTCCTCCATCAGACCCCGGCTCTATATTAGACCCCAACCCCCATCAGACCCCTCCCACCAGATCCCCTCCCCACATCAGGCCCCCAACACCCCCATCCCCCTCCAGACCCTCACCCTGCCCCATATTAGACCCCAGCCCCACCAGATCCCCACCCCTACCAGACCCCTACCCCACATCAGACCTCCACCCCATCAGATTCCATCCCACATTGGACCCTCAGCTCCTACCTGCCCCTTACCCCACATCAGACCCCCATCAGACCCCATCATCGCCCCACATCAGACCCCCATTAGACCCCACTGCCCCCCACTGGACCCCCAGCCCCTACATGCCCCCTGCCCCATATCAGAACCCCATGAGACCCCATCATCCCCCATTGGACCCCCAACCCCTACCTGCCCCTTACCCCACATCATACCCCCATCAGACCCCATCATCGCCCCACATCAGACCCCATTAGACCCCATTGTCCCCCACTGGACCCCCAGCCCCTACATGCCCCCTACCCCATATCAGAACCCCATCAGACCCCATCATTCCCCATTAGACCCCGAGCCCCCACCTGCCCCCTACTCCACATCAGACCCCCATCAGACCCCATTGGACCCCCATCCCCTACCTGCCCCCTGCCCCATATCAGCCCCCCACCCCCCATCAGCCCCCCACCCCCCATTGTGCCCCCTGCCCCCCCAGCCCCCCACTCCCCCCACTCCCCACCTGACACCAGGGTGTACCCGCGCTGCAGCAGCGCCCTGGCCATGGCCTTGGCATTGAGCAGCACCTGCTGGCAGTACTGCTGGAACTGGGGCGACTTGGCCTGGATGTGGGGTGATGGGGTGGGGGGGGACACACATCAGCACGGTGCCCCATAGCGGCCCATCCCAACCCCATAGCATCCCATCCCAGCCCCATAGCGGCCCATCCCAACCCCATAGCATCCCATCCCAACCCCATAGCGGCCCATCCCAGCCCCATAGCGGCCCATCCCAGCTCCATAGCATCCCATCCCAACCCCATAGCGGCCCAGCCCAACCCCATAGCGGCCCAGCCCAACCCCATAGCGGCCCATCCCAACCCCATAGCGGCCCATCCCAGCCCCATAGCGGCCCATCCCAACCCCATAGCGGCCCATCCCAGCCCCATAGCGGCCCATCCCAACCCCATAGCGGCCCATCCAGCCCCATAGCATCCCATCCCAGCCCCATAGCTGCCCCACACCTGTTTGAGAGCCACGGCCACGGCGGCGATGGCGTGATTGTGGGGCCCTCCCTGCAGTGATGGGAACACGGCGAAGTTGATCCTGTCCTCCAGGTCGTACAGGGTCTGTCGGCCCGTCTGACGGTCAACCCAGCGAACGCCCTTACGGTAGAAGATGAGCCCGGACCTGAGGGTGGGAGAGAGCTGCCCTATAGCTGCCCTATAGCTGCCCTATAGCCAATGGGATGCCCTATAGCCAAGGGGATGCCCCATAGCCAAGGGGATGCCCTATAGTCAATGGGATGCCCCATAGCCAAGGGGATGCCCCATAGCCAACGGGATGCCCTATAGCCAACGGGATGCCCTATAGCCAAGGGGGTGCCCTATAGCCATTAGGATGCCCTATAGCCAGTGGGATGCCCTATAGCCATGGGGATGCCCTATAGCCATGGGGATGCCCTATAGCCAATGGGATGAACTATAGTCAATGGGATGCCCTATAGCCAAGGGGATGCCCTATAGCCAAGGGGATGCCCCATAGCCAGGGGGATGCCCTATAGCCAATGGGATGCCCTATAGCCAATAGGATGTCCTATAGCCAATAGGATGAACTATAGCCAATGGGATGCCCTATAGTCAATGGGATAAACTATAGCCAACGGGATGCCCTATAACCAAGGGGATGCCCCATAGCCAACGGGATGCCCTATAGCCAACAGGATGCCCTATAGCCATCCTACTGACTACAGCCAACAGGATGCCCTACAGTCAATAGGATGCCCCGCAGAAAATAGGATGCCCTATAACCAATAGGATGCCCTATAACCAATAGGATGCCCTATAGCCAACAGGATGCCCTATAGCCAATATGCTGCCCCATGGCATCGCCTGCCCCATGTTATACCACCTGGGGGCTGCCCCATGCTCTGAGTTGGCCCCATCCCCCCCCATATCTCAGCTCTGCCCCCCACGTTCTGACCCACCTGGCCCCGCGCAGCGTCTTGTGGGTGGTGCTGGTCACCAGGTCCGCGTGCTCGAAGGGGGACGGGATGACTTTGGCAGCCACCAGCCCACTGATGTGAGCCATGTCGGCCAGCAGGAAGGCACGGACCTCATCACACACCTGTGGGTATGGGGGGCAACGACCAGCCCCAGAGCAGCACCAGCCCCATAGTAGCACACACCCCATAGCAGCACCCACCCCATAGCAGCACCAGCCCCATAGCAGCACCAGCCCCATAGTAGCACACACCCCATAGCAGCACCCATCTCTATAGCAGCACACACCCCACACCCACTCTTTACCCTCACCCACCCCATAGCAGCACCCATCTCTATACCAGCACCCACCCCTATAGCAGCACCCACCCTTCACCCTCATCCACCCCATAGCAGCACCCATCCCTCACCCTCACACATCCCATAGAAGCACCCACCCCTATAGGAGCACCCACCCTATAGCAGCACTGATCCCATAGCAGCACCCACCCCACACCAGCACCCACCCCATAGCAGCACCCATCCCTATACCAGCACCTGTCAGCACCCAGCCCCGCACCCTCACTCACCCTATACCACCACCCATCCCTATAGCAGCACCCACCCTATAGTAGCACCCACCCCATCCCAGCACCCATCCCTATAGCAGCACCCACCCCATAGCAGCACCCACCCTATAGTAGCACCCACCCCTATACCAGCACCCATCCCTATACCAGCACCCATCCCTATAGCAGCACCCACCCCATACCAGCACCCACCCCATACCAGCACCCACCCCTCACCCATCCCACCCCATAGCAGCACCCACCCCAAAGCAGCACCCATCCCCTAACAGAGCCCACCCCCACACCATCACCCACCCCATAGCAGCACCCATCCCCATACCAGCACCCACCCCACACCATCACCCACCCTATACCAGCACCCACCCCCCACCTTCTTGATGCGCCCATAATCAATGAGCCGCGCGTAGGCGCTGGTGCCCGCGATGATGATGCGGGGCCGGAAGAGCCGAGCGGTCACCTCCAGCTGGGGGTAATCGATGAGACCTGAGAGCGGCTGAGATGGACGGACAGACAGGGAGGGACGGACGGACAGGGGGGTTAAGGGACGGGATGGGGGGATAGAGGGATAAAGGGGCAGATAGGGATAGAGGGATGGAGAGGGATAAAGGGATGGACGGAGGGACAGGGGGGTAATGGGATGGGATGGGATATGGGATGGGATATGGGATGGGATATGGGATGGGATGGGATATGGGATGGGATGGGATATGGGATGGAATATGGGATGGGATGGGATATTATGGGATGGGATATTATGGGATGGGATATGGGATGGGATGGGATGGGATATGGGATGGGATATGGGATGGAATATGGGATGGGATGGGATATTATGGGATGGGATATGGGATGGGATGGGATGGGATGGGATGGGATGGGATATAGGATGGGATGGGATGGGATATGGGATGGGATATAGGATGGGATGGGATGGGATGGGGATGGGATATGGGATGGGATATGGGATGGGATGGGATATGGGATGGGATATGGGATGGGATGGGATATGGGATGGGATGGGATGGGATATTATGGGATGGGATATGGGATGGATGGGATGGGATATGGGATGGGATATGGGATGGGATATGGGATGGGATATGGGATGGGATATGGGATGGGATATGGGATGGGATGGGATATGGGATGGGATGGGATATGGGATGGAATATGGGATGGGATGGGATATTATGGGATGGGATATTATGGGATGGGATATGGGATGGGATGGGATGGGATATGGGATGGGATATGGGATGGAATATGGGATGGGATGGGATATTATGGGATGGGATATGGGATGGGATGGGATGGGATGGGATATAGGATGGGATGGGATGGGATATGGGATGGGATATAGGATGGGATGGGATGGGATGGGGATGGGATATGGGATGGGATATGGGATGGGATGGGATATGGGATGGGATATGGGATGGGATGGGATATGGGATGGGATGGGATGGGATATTATGGGATGGGATATGGGATGGATGGGATGGGATATGGGATGGGATATGGGATGGGATATGGGATGGGATATGGGATGGGATATGGGATGGATGGGATGGGGATGGGATATGGGATGGGATATGGGATGGGATGGGATATGGGATGGGATGGGATGGATGGAGGGGTAGGGGGATAAAGGGGCAGATAGGGATAGAGGGATGGAGAGGGATAAAGGGATGGACAGATGGACAGAGGGGTTAAGGGGAGGAACAGAGGGATGGATGGATGGAGAGAGGGACAAAGAAAGGGATGGGATGGGATGGGATGGGATGGACAGAGGGATAATGGGATGGGATGGAGGGATAGAGGATAAAGGGGCAAATAGGGATAGAGGGATGGACAGAGAGAAAGGGATGGGTGGATGGATGGACAAATGGATGGACAGAGGGACAGAGAAAGGGATGGGTGGATGGACAGACAGAGGGATAATGGGATGGGATGAAGGGATAGAGGGGCAGATAGGGATAGAGGGATGGACAGAGGGATGGATGGACAAACAGAGGGATAGACAGATGGATGGGAGGAGAAAGAGATATCCACACAGACAGGGGGTTACACATCTTACACAGTGTCCCACAGCCCCACAATGTAACGCATGGAGGCAGCTGAGCCCCCCCAAACCCAAACCCAAACCCCTCCCCCCCAACACTCACATCCAGCTTATAGGGCATGGACTCAAAGAAGATGGAGGTGGCCGAGATCCTCTTGGTGTCCGTCATGTACCCATGGGTCAGGCTGTGGGGGGGGGGGGGGCACAGGGTTGGGATTGAGCTCAGATTATAACCCCCCCCCATACACCCCATTAAGCCCCCCCAGCACCTACTGGCCCCCATCAGGCAGGTCCAGCCCCATGAGCCGCTCGTGGGGCCGCAGCACAGCGGTGTAGGCAGCGAAGTTGGCGGGGGAGCCGGAATAGGGCTGAACATTGACACCCCACAGCTCGGGGTCCAGGTCGAAGGCGTCCAACGCCCGCTGCTCACACAGCAGCTCCAGCTGGTCCACAACCTCGGCCCCCCCATAGTATCTATTGGGGGCGGGATGGAGGCTCAGTGCTTCCATCACTCCCATTAACCAACACCCAGCACCCCCATTCACCACCATTAACCCCCAGCCCCATTAACCAACCCCATTAACACCCAGCACCCCCCTCCCCATCACCCCACTCCATCACCCCCCATCACCCTTTGCCCATCAGCCCCCTCCCCATTATTCCCCTCCAATACCCACCTCCCATCACCCCCCACCCCCATTAACCAGCCTCCATCACCCCCCTCCCCATCATCACCCCTTCCCACCCCCCATCCCCATTACCCCTCACCCCCCCTTGCCCACCCCCCCCATCTCATCACCCCCCCTGCCCATAACTCCCCCCTAATGCCTCCCCATCCCCCCCTATCACTCCCCCATCACCCCCCACCCCCATTAACCAACCCCCATCACCCCCCTCCCCATCATCACCCCTTCCCACCCCCATCCCCATTACCCCCCACCCTTTACCCCCCAGCCCCCCCCCAGCCCCCTTACCCCCCTTTACCCCCCCCCCCCCCCCATTACCTCTTCCCCGGGTACCCCTCTGAGTATTTATTATTAAGGCAGGACCCCAACGCTTCCAGAGCTGCACGGCTGCAGAAGTTCTACAAACAGGGGGGGGTGTATTATGGGCTGGAAACCAGCATCACCTCCATGCTATGAGACCCCCCCCCTCCATGCTGTGATGCTATGAGACCCCCCCCATGCAGTGCCCCCCCTCACCTCGGATGCAATCAGCTCCAGCCCCCTGCATTGCCGGTCCTTCTCCTTCTGCACCAGCCCCCACACCTCGGGGTCGCTGTCTGCAAGGCTCTCCTGCCCTGTCCAACCCGGGGGGGTCGTTGCATGGCCGGGGGCTGCAACTGCTGCTCCGTGCTGCGACCTCCAGCTGCAGCCAGCACGAGGATGCAGCGCTGCAAGGCCTAAATGGGGGGGTGGGATGAGCTGCAAGGATGGAGACCCCCTGAACAGCCCCCCCACCCCATAAGGGGATGTGGGGCTCTAAGGGGGGGGGGGGGCACATTGAGGTCACTGCAACCACAAGTGCAGCTCATGCAGGTGTGTGCATGGAGCAACTGCTGCATGCAGTGAGTGTGTGCATGGAGCTGCATGGGTGTGCAAGGAATGAGTGTGTGTGCATGGAGCTGCATGGGTGTGCAAGGAGCAACTGCTGCAAGCAGTAAGTGTGCATGCATGGAGTTGCATGGCTGTGCAAGGATCAACTGCTGCATGCAATGAGTATGTGCATGGAGTTGCATGCTTGTGCAATGTGTGTGCATGCAATTAGTTGCATGCTTGTGCAAGGAGCAACTGCTGCATGCAATGAGTGTGCATGCATGGAGCTGCATGGCTGTGCATTGAGCAACTGCTGCATGCAATGAGTGTGCATGCATGGAGCTGCATGGCTGTGCATTGAGCAACTGCTGCATGCAATGAGTGTGCATGCATGGAGCTGCATAGCTGTGCAAGCAATGAGTGTGTGCACGGAGTTGCATGCTTGTGCAAGGAGCAGCTGCTGCATGCAATGAGTGTGTGCATGGAGATGCATGGCTGTGCAAGGAGCAACTGCTGCATGCAATGAGTGTGTGTGCATGGAGCTGCATGGGTGTGCAAGGAATGAGTGTGCATGCATGGAGCTGCATGCTCGTGCAAGGAACAACCTGCTGCAGTCAACTAACGTGCACGCACTGAGTTGCATGGCTGCTCAAAGAGCAACTTGCTGCAAGCAACAAGTGTGCACGCACGGAGCTGCATGCAAGGAGCAACGAGCAGCTCCATCCCTATGCAAAGAGTTGCATCCTCGTGCACAACAACCCACGCACGGAGCTGCACACGGGGGGGGGGGGTTGCAATGCAATGCAGACCCCCCCCATATAGAGGAGGGGTCGGGTCATTGCGGTGCTGCCCCCCCCCACGTGCAGGTTGATGTAACCGACGCCGCCCCGTTGCATCACCCGGCTGCAAACAGGGCACGGAGCGGAGCCGCCCCCCGGGGCCGCCCCATAGAGGGGGCAGCGGCCAAGGCCGGGGGGGGGGGCGGGGGGGGCAGGAGGTGAAAGGGGGGGGAGGGTTATGGGGGGGGGGGGGGTGGACTTTGAGATGGGTGCAAAGGTCGCGGGGGGGGGGGGGCAAAGTGGGGCCCGGGGGGTTGGACCCCCCCCCCATCCCGGATACAGGGACCCCCCCCCCATTTAGGACAAATAGAGCCCCCCCCCTTAACACAGCGTTAAACACCGGAGCCCATAGAAGCACCGAGACCCACCCGGAGAGCGGAACCCCCCCCCAAACCCAACCCCATAGCACACAACGGGGACCCCCCCATGATCATCCCCACAGGACCCCCCCCCAATCCAACCCCCCCCCCCCCATCACGACCCCTCACCGTCCCCACTCGGAGCGGCCACATCTCCCCGCTGCTCCCAATGAGCCCCGCCCCCAACACGGACCGGGCCGGGGCGGAGCCAACGGGGCAGACGGGAAAGGGGGGGGGGCAACGTCCCACCCCCCCCCCTCCTCATTTTAAGCTTCTTTCGCTTCTTATTTTCGTTTTTTTCTTTATTAAAAATAATAATAATAATAGGAATCATCATATGGGAGCGTCCCCTGCTCAGTGCCCCCTCCCTCCCCATCCCAATCAGCCCCGGCTCTCACATGATGGGGGGGGTCCCAGTATTGGGGGGGGGTGTCCCCCATGGGGAACACAGGGCAACACGAGGACCCCCCCCCCCACCACCACCATAGCACTGAGCCCCATGGGACCCCCCCCATATTGCACTGAGCCCCATGGGACCCCCCCCATATTGCATTGAGCCCCATGGGGATCCCACCCCCCCCAGCACCGAGCCCTGTGGGGACCCCCCCCCCTGCATTGCAACAATGAGCCCCCAAAGACCCCGACCCCAACATTGCACTGAGCCCTATGAGGATCCCCCCCCCCCACTATAGGACTGAGCCCAATGGGGACTTTACATGGCACTGAGCCCCATAGGGACCCCCCCCCAGCACAGAGCCCCATGGGGACCCCCCTGCATTGTACAGAGCCCTACAAGGACCCTCCCCCATGGCATGGAGCCCCATAGGAACCCCCTTGCACTGCACTGAGCCCCATAGGGACCCCCACCCCTGGCACTGAGCCCCATGGGGACCCCCCCCCACATTGCACTGAGCCCCACGGGGACCTCATATAGCACAGAACCCCCTGAGGACCCCCCACACACACACCCATGGCACAAAGCCCCATGGGGACCCCCCTACATGGCACAGAGCTCCACAAGGGCCCACCCCCATGGCACTGAGCCCCATAGGGACCCCCACCCCTGGCATAGATCCCCATGGAGACCCCCCACCCCCAGCACAGAGCCCCATAGGGACCCCCACCATATGGCACAGAGCATCACAAGGACCCACCCCCATGGCACTGAGCCCATAGGGACCCCCCTGCACTGCACTGAGCCCCATGAGGACCCTCCCCCATTGCACTGAGCCCCATAGGGACCCCACCCCTGGCATAGATCCCCATGAAGACCCCCCCACATTGCACTGAGCCCCATAGGGACCCCCCTGCATTGCACAGATCCCCATAGGGACCCCCACCCCTGGCACAGAGCATCATAAGGACCCCCCCACATTGCACTGAGCCCCACAAGGACCCACCCCCATGGCATGGAGCCCCATAGGAACCCCCTTACACTGCACTGAGCCCCATGAGGACCCTCCCATATGGCACTGAGCCCCATAGGGACCCCAACCCCCAGCACAGAGCCCCATGGGGACCCCCCTGCATTGTACAGAGCCCTACAAGGACCCTCCCCCATTGCACTGAGCCCCACGGGGACCCCCTCCATGGCACAGAGCATCACAAGGACCCTCCCCATCGCACAGATCCCCATAGGGACCCCCACCCCTGGCACAGAGCATCATAAGGACCCCCCACATTGCACTGAGCCCACGGGGACCCCCACCTCCATGGCATGGAGCCCCATGAGGACCCCCCCACATTGCACTGAGCCCTACAAGGACCCTCCCCATTGCACTGAGCCCACAGGGACCCCACCCCTGGCACAGAGCCCCATAAGGACCCCCCACATTGTGCTGAGCCCCCCCACATGGCACAGAGCATCACAAGGCCCCCCCCCATGGCATAGAGCCCCATAGGGACCCCCACCCTGGCACTGAGCCCCATAGGGACCCCCCTCCATGGCACAGAGCACCACAAAGCCCCCCCCCTCCCTCCCTTTCCCCCTCCCTTCCCCATCTCAGCCGAAGTAGGGATGCTCGTGCTGGAAGTTGTAATCGGGACAGACTTTCTGCACCAACTTGTAATCGATGCTGAGGAAGGAGACGAAGATGCAGATGACCTTGAAGGGTTTGGCACACAACCAGGCTGCCCGGCTCTGAGTGTGTTCGGTGAAACAAACCTTACTGGGGTCGTACAAACAAGGTCGGTTCCGTCTGGCCCGATCCGTCTTCTCGTATTCGACGTGACAATTAAGGGCTTTATTTCTCCCTTCGGGTAACGTGCTTTGCTGGGCAGGGCGGAATGAAGGGGGAGGAGGGAGAGGAGCCGGTAATAACACCTCGAAACCCACCGCCCTATTTGGGGGCACGATACTGACCGACACGTTCCCGAGGCTGGATGAATTGTGTCGGAAATAAACGCTGAAAGTGCCGTTAACGTGGTCCACGATCTTCCCCGTTAATAAGAGGCTGAATTTCAACGTTTGGATGCTGACATAAAAATCTCCCCAACCGAAAATCTTCTTGGATCGGGATGATTTTAGTGCTGGTTTCCGACGGGAGACGCTCGGAGCGTCCCCTCCCGTCCCGTTGTGCTGCCAGTCCCAAGGGCTGCGGGGGGGCTCGGCCGGCAGCAGCACCGGGGGGGGCTTCATGGCACCGTAAGGGCTGTGCTTGAGGAGCCCCCCCGCCCCCAGCTCCAGGTAACCCAACGTCTTGGCCAAGTGACCGTGGGCACAAAGGGGCTGCGGGGAGAGAGAAAAAGGGGTGGGGGGGGGTATGGGGGGGGCTGCAGCTCAAATGCTGTGCCCCAAAGAACTGCGGTGTGTGCTGTGCAACCCTCCATGCACCTCCCCTACAGCGTGCAGCCCTCCTGCACCGTGCACCTCTCCATGTACCCCCCCTTGCACCATGCATCCCTATTGCACCATGCATCCCTATTGCACCATGCATTCCTATTGCACTGTGCACCCCCCCATGCATCCCTCCTGCACCGTGCATCCCTATTGCACCATGCACCTCTCCATGTACCCCTTCTGCATCATGCATGCCTCAATGCATCCCTCCTGCACTGTGCACCCCCCCATGCAGCCCTCCTGCACCTTGCACCCTGCCATGCATCCCTATTGCACCATGCATCCCTATTGCACCATACACCTCTCCATGCATCCCTTCTGCATCATGCATCCCTCCACGCATCCCTCCTGCACCTTGCACCCTGCCATGCACCTCTCCTGCACCATGCATCCTTCTATTAATCCCTCCTGCATCATGCACCCCTCCTGCATCGTGCATCTATCCTGCACCTTGCACCTCTCCATGCATCCCTTCTGCACCATGCATGCCTCAATGCATCCCTCCTGCACCTTGCACCCCTCCTGCCCTGTGCACTCCTGCACCCTTCCTGCACCCTTCCCTCCTCTTGCCCCTTTGCACTCCTGCATTCCTCCCTTGCTGCCCATCCATCCCATCCCATCCCATCCCATCCCATCCCATCCCATCCCATCCCATCCCATCCCATCCCATCCCATCCCATCCCATCCCATCCCATCCCATCCCATTCACTCCTCCTGCACCCCCCCCCACTGCAAACCCACCCTACACCTCACCCCCCCCCCCATCCCAACCCCCCCCCAGTCCCTGCATTACTCAGAGCCCCCCATCGCCCCCCCACACACACAGCAGACCCCCCCCCCCGGCAGCAGCCCAGCAGCTCATTAATCCCATCTGAGCTCCTTCAGAACGTGGATTGATGGGGGGGTGGGGGGCACACAGCAGCTCAAGGTTCGGGTTTGGATGGTGATGGTGGTGTTGGGGGGGGGGGGACACACACAGTAGAGCCGCCCCCGCCGGCAGCGCCTCGTTTCGTTCCGCAGCGCTTCTGATCTGCAGCCGAATAACGGAGACCCCCAGCCGGGCGGCTGCGGAGCCGCTCCGCCCCCCCGGATAATTGCAATGGGGCACTTTGAGTTTGGGGGGGGGGGAATAGGGATGGAAAGGGGGGGGGGGGGAGTGTATGGAACAATGAGGAGCTCCTGGCTCTGCCCAAGGAAGGGCCCGGGGGGGGGTTTGGGGCGTTCTATGGGCAGAAGGAATCTGCGTCTACAGCAGAAACGATGGGGAGATTTAATGATGGGGGGGGGGCTCAATGAACCTTCAGCCCCAGCATTGAGCCCCCCCCCCCCCAGCTCCCCTCCCTCCTTTTGGTGCCGCTCCCCTGTAATAAATCGGGCTGGGACGAACCCAACGCCGCGTGGCATCTGTCTGTGTGTCCCCCCCCCCCCCTTCCTTCAACCCCCCCCCCCCACGCTGAGCCCCCTGACCCCCCCGGCTCAGCGCTGGGTGCCCCCGCTGCCCGCCAGCTGCTCCCGGTGCTCACGGGGCCGCTCGGGCTCGTCAATCACTGTCACCGTGCGCTGCAGGTGCCGGGGGGGGACGGGGAGGGGGCGACCCCGAGCAGCATCACGGGGGGGGGGGGATGGGAGGGGGGGTGGCAGCAGCTGGGGGGGGTCCTGGGGTCAGAGACGTGATGGGAGCTTATAAAGAGGGATAGTGAGGGGGGGGGGGGCATCGCCCACCGACCCCCCCAGCACTTGGAGCGGGTGCTCTATGGGGCTGCACGGTGTGGGGCTGAGCCATGCAGCCCCATAGCTCGCCCCCCCCCCCCATATCCCCCCCCCCCCAGCTCCCATCTCTCTGAGCTCCGCCGCTTCCTTCGCCCTTATCTATATTTCAGCGCAGCTTCAAAGCCGGGCGCCTTCACCACCAGGAGGGGGGGGGGGGCGGGCAGGGAGATGGAGAGGGAATAGGGGAGAGGGGGAGGGCGGCCCCCCACCCACACACAGCCAGTCCATGGGGGGGGGGTTGGGCCGTGTCCCCCCCCTCCCCTCAAGCTGCTCTCCATCATTCAGCCCCATTTGTACGTATGTATCAGCCCCCGTGTCCCACTGCAGGATAAGCTTGGGGTGGGGGGGTTAAATGGGGGGGGGGAGGCAGGGCACTATAGTGGGGATGGACAGCACTGAGCAGCGGGGGGGGACACGGAAAGGAGCCCCCCCAGACCCTCCTCCCTTTATCAGCTTCCACTTCCAATCCAACCCCCCCCCCCCCATACAGACACACACACACATTGGGGTCCTGCTGGGGGTGATGGGGGGAGGGGATACGATGCAGGGGGGGGTGATGGGGACGGGGTTGGGGTGGGGGGTGATGGAGATGCGGATGGGGCTGTGGTTGGGTTGGGGGAATGTTGGACCCCCCCAGCTCACCCCGCAGCCCCTCCAGCTGTTTTGGGGGTTAATTGGGGGGGGGGTCAGGCCGGTATTTCCCCCCCCCCCCTCCAACCCTTTATTCCCTTGTGATATCGGGGCAGAGGGCGATGAAAGGGAATAACAGAGCAGCGCTGTGCCATCAACGCACCGGGCCGATCGATCACAGTGCGAGCACAGCACGACCCCCCCCCAATAAAACCACTCCCACAGCCCCAAAAACCCCCCAGGGACGGGATAAAGGGGGGGGGGGGCAAAGCTGAGAGTCCTTATGTGTGTGTGTGGGGGGGTGATGGGGGGGGGCACAGCGAGCAAAGCCCCCAGCAGCAGCCAACCAAGGTCACCCCCCCCCCCCTGCACCCATTAACACTCAGGGTGCGTGCAATACTAATGCTGGTGCTCTATAGGGGCGTGCAGCACACGAGTGTGCACCTGAGTGCAGGCAGGGGGGGGGGGGGGAGCAACGTGTGCAATGCCATGCACGGCTCCGGGTCAGCGTTGCACGCTCGTGTGCATCCCAATGCACCCACAACTCATTGCAGAGCGTGCAAAGCATCGACTGCAACTCTGCCACCAACGGAGCCGCGTTGGGGGGGGGTTGATTGAAACTCATTGAGCAGCGAGGCCGAGCTTTGCTCCCATGAGACCCTCGGTCACCTTGCTGCAAGTTGGGGGGGGGGGCTACAGCATAAGGAACACCCCCCACCCCATAACAACACCCCCCCCTTATTGCATCCCCTGTCAGCTCAGCTCCTTCGTTAGCAGCAGGAGATTAATTGGAGGCGCTGAGCGACAATCCCCCGGGTGCAGCCCCCCCCCCCGTTGCTTTGCAGCCCGGGGCGCTGTGGCATTTCCAAAGGTTAGCAGCAAACAAGGTGCAGCTGACAGCTCCCATTTATCTCCCGGTCGCGCTGAGGGTGTTAATGCAGCGGGTGCAAACGGCGTGCAATGCAAACGTGCAATGCAACGGCGTGCAATGCAAACGTGCAATGCAAACGTGCAATGCAAACGGCGTGCAATGCAAACGGCGTGCAATGCAAACGTGCAATGCAAACGGCGTGCAATGCAAACGTGCAATGCAAACGTGCAATGCAAACGGCGTGCAGTGCAAACGACGTGCAATGCACGACGGTGCACGAGGAGAGAGAGAAGTGTGCAAGGAGCAAAGCTCTGAGTGTGCAACAGGTGTGCAAGCGGGGAGGCTCCATGCAGCTGCACAGGGTGGTGTTGGTGTTTGTTGGGGGGGGTTAATGCGTGCAACAGATGCTGCTCGTGTGTGTGCAACCACTTTGAGGCTGTGCTCCCAGCTGCAGCTCAGCAGTGCATGCATTGCATTGCATTGCATTGCATTGCATTGCATTGCATTGCTTGCAAGCTGGGGGGGCGATGAGTGTTTCATCTCACCCCCCCCTCTCTATATATCTGAGCCCCCCCATTGAGCCCCCATTGACAGCAGTGTACCCCATAGAACCCCCCCCCCCAGCCCCATTGCTGTGTTGTTATTGGGGGGGGGGTCTCAGCTCAGTGCCCCCCCCCCCCTGCTGTCAGCGATATATATTGCAGCACCTGAATGGACTCACTCCTTCCTTCCCCCCCCCAATTCTATTTTACCGTGTATTTATGATGCTCCTTTTCCCCTCTCATCCTGGTTTCCCTATTTTTAAGGGCTTTGCTTTGCTCTGAGGGGGGGGGGGCAGGGTGAGATGTGCCCCCCCCCATGGTGAAAAGGAGGAAGGGAGGGGAGGGGGGGGGAGAAGGAAAAGTGAGAGCAAAGGGAGGCGTAACAATAGAGGGGAGGAGAAGGAGAGGGGCTGTGTGAGTCATTGGGCTCCGGGAAAAGGGACGGGAGAAGCAGCGAGATAACAGAGCTTATGGGGGGGGGGATGTGGGCACCCGTGGGTGTGGGGTGAATACGCCAAGGACCCCCCCCCTAATACACACACACAGCCCCCAATGGGGCACTGAGCTCATCCGAAGCCCCCCCAGCACCCCGTTATGTGCCTCAGTTTCCCCATTGCTATTGGGGGAGCATCACCCCCCCACTCATCTCAATGCAAGGGGGGGGGGGGGTCTCAATCTCACCCCCCCCCCCCCCCACTCCCAGCTCCCCGTTGCAGTTTATTATTGCAATAAAAGCTGCCATAAAGGCAGCGCCGCCGCTCACCGCTATGGAAATGTAATTTCCAGCGAGGCCGGGATGTGTGAGAGCAGATCTTATCGCAGGGATCATAAATTGCATTGCAGCCCCCCCCCCCCCCCACAAACCACACCCCCCCCCACCTTCATGTCCTCTACACCCCCCCCCCCCCCAGCTCCATACATTGATATGGGGCCGATAGGAGGCTGCACACAGCAGGGCTGCCCTTGGGTTGGGGGGGGTGTGATAAGAGGGGGCTCAATGCCCCCCTACTGCTGCCCAGTGTTGTTATGGGGGTGCAGGGGGGGGGACATGTGGGTCCTGAATGGGGGGGGGGGGGGCAGCCATCCCATGCAGCCCCCCCACAATCCAAGCAGCCCATTCGGCCCCACAGGTGTCGCAGCTGCAGCCCCCCCCACAACAAGTGTGCCCCCCCCATTCAACAACTGCAGCCCCCCCCCCTCTTTGAGAGCCCTTTGCAGCCCCCCCCACCCTACAGTGCAAGGGTGGGGGGGGGGTCCTCACCCCCTACAGCCCCCATACAACCCAAGGAGGTGATAATGAAGGGGGGGGGGCATTAATATGAGCAAGGAAACGCATCAATATACCCCCCCCCAGACCCTTAAACCCTTATGGGGGGGGGGGCCATATCACAGCCCCCCCCCCATGGGCTCATTGCAGCCCATCATTCCTGCAGGCCGGGCTCTCATTGCCACAATGACTTTTGTAATAGGGGAAGAGGAGAAGAAATAAATGGGGGGGGGGCGACGATATGAAGGGGGGGGGAGTTGAGGGAGGGGGGGGGGCTGCAGGATGCAATGATTCCTTTAAGACAGAACAGAGGAACCTTCATCTTCTCCGGCCCATTTCCTTTCAGTCCCAGCCCAGAGGATGAATTGGGGGGGGGGGGAAGGGAATAAGGGGGGGGGTGCAATGTGGGGCTGTGGATGGAGAGGAGGGAGGGGGGGGGGAGTCGTTAATTAAGGGGTGTTAATTGGAGTGGGTGTGATTGACAGCGAGGTGTAGGGATGATCCATCCACCTCCCCCCCCCCCCTTCCAGCTGTAATTAGAACTGAGGTGTGTGTGTGTGTCTATGGAGGGGGGGGGGGAGTAATAAAGCACAGCCCCCCCCCACTCCAAGCACAACAATATGGTGAAGCAGGAGAGCTCTGCCCTGGGGGCACCCATGGGTGCTCTGCCCCCCCCCCCTTTAAAAGCTCTTATTGCAATCTCAGCATTGGGGGCAAAGGGCAGCACGGGGAAGTGATGGGAGAAGGAAACGAGGCTTTGGGCTGCAATGGGGGGGGGCACAGAGCTGTAATGGGGGGGGCACAGCACCCAACCCCCCCCCCAACCCACTGCCCCCCCCCCATCATCCTCTGACCCCACATGGCTGAATAGGGGGGGTGAAGCACCCCCACCCCGTTGCCCCATAACCCATAACCCATCCTATATCCTTAAACGGCTGAATTTGGGGGGGGGGCGGCTGGACCCCCCCCCCAAGTTGGGGATGGGGGGCCCATAGAGCGCCTAAATAGGAGCCGAGGGGGGGGACAATGACAACACACTCCCTATATCCAGCTCTCACGTTCTCTAAGCCCCCCCCCCTCCCAGGTACTGGTGGTGATGGGGGGGGGGTTGTTATAGAATCCCTATTGCACAGCATTTAATTTGTGGGGGGGGGCTGAGCAGCGCGGCCATCCGTCACAGCGTGACAGCAAAGGGACCGCAACGGCACCGAGCTCCGCTTGGGGGGGGGGCATAAAAAGGGGGGGGGGGGGGGAGTGGAAGCGCTGCGGGCGGGGCTCAGTGCGTGGCCGCACCCACAGCGCTCAGGTTGCCCCCCCCCGCCTTTAATGGGGGGGGGACACGAGCCTGCCCCCATTGGAAGCGATTATGGGGGGTGGGGGGGCACAGCGGCTATGGGACATAAAATGGGGGGGGGGGGCAGGGTCCGAGCGGGGCAGCACAAACTCCGCGCTGACACGGAGCGGTGCCCCCCCCCATAATAACAGTGGGGGCTGCAATGGGGGGGGGGGGGGGCAGCGCTCTGTGCCCCCACAGCGGCCGAACCTATTGCGGGGGGGGGGCGATGGCACCACCCCTACGTGCCCCCCCCCACCCCGGGTCTGTGCTGACCCCCCCCCCCCATCAATAGAACTGTGGGCTGAGCGGGGGGGGGCAGAGGGGCAGCGCCCGCTCCGCTTCCATCAAACAAACCCATTTGTCTCGGAGATGGACACGGAGCGGGGGGGGGTCACACGGAGCCGCCCCCACATCCACGGCACCGATACGGACAGGGATGGGAGACCCGGGGGGGGGGTTTAGGGAGGGGGGGGGTCTGTGTGTGCGTCTACTTCCCGATGAGGGGGGGGATGGGGGGGGGAATGGGCTCCGTTTGGTTGGATTCATATGGAGCGGTGGGAAATGGGCTCTACGCGGCTCCTGGGGGGGGCACCGAGAGACCCCCCCCCATCTACAGCAGCCTTTGGGGTCGGGGAAGTGGAATGTGGGGGGGGACACCACGGTGGGACTGCGGGGGGGGCAATAGGGATGTGCGATGTGCAGCCCCCCCCCCCCAACCCTCAGCGCTGTGTTTAATGGCAGGGATGGGGGTCACAGAGCGCTGCCCCCCCCCGAAACTCCACCCGGAACAGCCCCAACTCGGGGCTCTCCGGACCCCCCCCCCCATAACTCTACCGTCCCCTTCCTGCAACCCCCCCCCCCTTATGATACGACCCCTCCTCACACCCTCACTCATCCCCCCATAGCGATCACCCCGCATCTCTTTGACCCCCACCCAGGGATGCTCAACCCCCCTCCCCAAATAACGGCACTGCTGCAGCCGTACCCCCCATAACCCCCCTATAACCCCCTATACCCCCCCATACACCCCTTATACCCCCCTATACCCCCCCATAACCCCCCTATACCCCTCCATAAGCCCCTATACCTCCCTATACCCCCCCTATACCCCCATACCCCCCTATATCCACCTATATCCCCCTATATCCCCCCTATACCCCCCCATAACCCCCCTATACCCCCCCATAAGCCCCCTATACCCCCTATATCCCCCCTATACCCCCCTATACCCCCCATACCCCCCCCCAGTGCCGCTACCTGCAGCAGCAGCAGCCACGGCCCGAGCAGCGATAGTGAACGGGGCCGGACCGGGCGGCGGAGCATCGCGGCTGGGTCGGTCTGTCTGTCTATGGGTCTGTCTATGGGTCTGTCTATGGGTCGGTCGGTCCGTCCGTCGGTGGGTCGTTCCGCTCCGGTGTCGGTGTTGATGGTGATGGAGCCGGTGATGGAGGTACAAAGTTGGGCAATTCGGGGCCGGGCGGTGCCTCCGCGCAGCGCCAACCCGGACCGAACCGACACCGGCACCGGGTTTGGTGCTGATTTCGGAGGGGGGGGGGGGGGGGGGGGTCCGTACTCAGCGCTGACAGCTCCGGGGGGCGGGACTGAGCCGCTGCCTTTGGGGGGGGGGGGGGGGGGGGGGGGGCATCGCACATCCTCGGTGTACACCTGAGAATGGGGAGCCAACAGACTGGGGGTCCTACCGCCCCCCCCCCATCACACCGCCCCACACACACGGGGGGGGGCAGATGGACCCCCAAGACCCCCATTCTACATCTGGAAGGGGGGGGGGGGGGTCCTCCTGTCCCAACCTCCCCCCTCCCCCCCCGGAGCCTCTGGTGACCCCCCCCCCGCATAAAGGATCTATGCCCATTGTACAGCTGGAGGATGGAGGGGGGGGGGTCCTGCAACCAACCCCCCACCTTCAGAGCCTCACGCACTGTGGACCCCCACATATAAGGGACCCCCCATATGGGGGGGCTCCTCCCCACCTCCATCCCATAACTGAGGTTGGGGGGCATCGCTGCTTCCCCCCCCCCCCGGCCCTTCAGCACAGATGGGACCCCCAAAGGAGGCTCAGCCCCCCCCCCCTCCCTTCATGTCGGGCCCTTATGGGTGGGGGGGGGGGGGGCTCTGCCGGGACCCCCCTTTGGTTTGGTGTCGTTGTGGGGGGGGGGTTGGGGGAGCAGGGATGATGGGGGGGGGCACTCAGTGCGAGGTGGGAAAGGGATGAATTGGGTGGGGGGTGGGGGGGGGAAGGAGGGTTGGAAAATAGAACAGGAAGGAAAAAAGAAGCGAAGAAGAAAAAAAGGGGGGGGGGCGGAGTTGGGGAGGGGGGAAACGCTTCGGAGATGGAAAAACGATACGGGAACAAAAGCGCTGCGAGGAAATAGAGGAAATAGATCTGAGAACAGAGCGGGATCCGGGCGTTCAAAGGCAGCACCGGGGGGGGGGGGGCATAGAGACGGGGGGGGGGCACAGAAGGGAGCGCTTAGAGACCCCCCCCCCATCCCAAATCCATCCCGTGTGCGGCTGCAGCGCCACCTGGTGGCTGTAATGGGGTGGGGGGGGGAGCAGCACATCGCAGCCCCCTCCCCTTAATAAGGTCAGGGTCGGATCTCCCCCCCCCCCCCCCATTCTGCCCGCCCCCCCCCATTTAAAATCACGACCCGGCTCCGTCCGTTTGTACAAAGTTTATTTATAACAACGTCTGGTTCTGTTTAGTTGCAAAGGAATCCAGCAAAAATTATTAAAACGTTTCCCCCCCCCCAACATGAAAAGGATGAAGGGGGGGGGGGCTCCTCCTCCTCCTGCCCCCCCCCAACCCGCCCCCCCCCCCACATGCGTGTATTGAGCTCTACTATAAAAGCGAGGTCGGCTCGGGGGGGGGGGGGGGGGTTGTTTCTCCTGTTAAAAAATGTGCAAGGTTTTTTTTTGGGGGGGGGGTTTGAGGGGGGGGGTGGGGGCTCAGTCCCAGTAACAGCTGGGAGGGGGGGGGGGGTCAAGCTGTGCAATGGGGGGGGGCACAGAAGCCCCCAACCCCCCCATTGCTGCTGTTGGGGGGGGGGAAGCTGCTGCCCCATAACGTGATGGAGGGTGGGGGGGGGGTTTAAAGTGTGGGGGGGGTCCCCAATAGCGAGAAACCTCAACTGAACCGCAGCAGTGGGGGGGGGGGACGTCCAGGTAATAATACTGCTCACATAGAAAAGTAATAATCCTTCATTTGTACATTTATACAGTGGCTCTCTGCACCCCCCCCCCCCCCCATAACCCCACCCTATATAATCCCACCCCCCCCCATTATTTCCATCCACACACACACATCCAACCCGATACCTGCTCCCCCCCCCCCCCCCCCCAACACACACTATGCCAGGGGGTCGGTCAGGTCGTCGTCTGCCCCACGCGCCAGCAGCTCCCGTTTCTCATCGGTGCTGGCCAAGGAATTTCTGCTGCTGTGGGCCCCCATGTACAGGGTGGCGTACACAGGGTTGGTGAAGTTGGTGGGCTGCAAAGGGTTAAGGTGGGGGGGGGGGGGATAAATGAGGTTAGGGGGCTTAAAGAGTAATGGTGTGTTGGGTTATGGGGGCCTATAAAGTGGTGGTGATTGGGGTGTAATGAGGTTAAGGGGCTTGAAGAGTAATGGTGTGTTGGGTTGGGTGGGGGTCTGCCCCATAGAGTGGTGGTGATTGGGGTGTAATGAGGTTAAGGGGATTAAAGAGTAATGGTGTGTTGGGTTATGGGGGGTCTGCCCTATAGAGTGGTGGTGATTGGGGTGTAATGAGGTTAGGGGGCTTAAAGAGTAATGGTGTGTTGGGTTATGGGGGGGTCTGCCCCATAGAGTGCTGGTGATTGGGGTGTAATGAGGTTAAGGGGCTTAAAGAGTAATGGTGTGTTGGGTTATGGGGGGCTCTGACCTATAGAGTGGTGGTGATTGGGGTGTAATGAGGTTAAGGGGCTTAAAGAGTAATGGTGTGTTGGGTTATGGGGGGCTCTGCCCCATAGAGTGGTGGTGATTGGGGTGTAATGAGGTTAGGGGGCTTAAAGAGTAATGGTGTGTTGGGTTATGGGGGGCTCTGACCTATAGAGTGGTGGTGATTGGGGTGTAATGAGGTTAAGGGGCTTAAAGAGTAATGGTGTGTTGGGTTATGGGGGGGTCTGCCCCATAGAGTGGTGGTGATTGTGGTGTATGAGGTTAAGGGGCTTAAAGAGGCAATGGTGTGTTGGGTTATGGGGGGGTCTGCCCCATAAAGTGCTGGTGACTGCCCTAAAAGGGTCAATTCCAACATGCCCCCCCCCAAATCCTCCCCATCTCACCCAGCTGTGCCCCCCCTGCCCCATTCACACCCACTGTGTGAGCTCCCCTTAAAGCAGCTCAGCCCCCCAACCTGTATCAAGTCCTCCCCATGTATAGGATTAGGATTAACACCCCCCCCCCCAGACCCACCTTATCAGGGTCCAGGGCGAAGTCAGCGTCCAGCAGCTCCCCCACGTCGTCGTCGGGTTCCCCCTCGTACATTTTATAGGTCGGGTTCCCAATCTCCACATTCATGGCCCCGTTGGTCATTCGTTGGTGCTGGAAGCCCTTGGCACTGGGGGGGGGGCAAAGAACAGGGTCAGGGTGGGGGGTAAAACCATGACCCCCCCCCCCCCATAACCATCTCCATCCCACTCACCCTTTAATCCTCCACTTGTACCAGGCAAAGGCCACCACAGCCAGCAGGAGCAGCAGCAGCAGGATGGGGATGACGATGGAGGCGGTTCCTGCAGCACAAAGGGGGGGGTTGGGGGGTCATGGGGCTCATCCCTGGGGGGGGCACAGGGCCCAGTCTTACATCCCAAGCCCCCCCTCCCTCCCCTTGTCCCCCCCCCCCACATACGGCTGCTCTGCTGCTCCCCCACGATGAACTCCTCACAGCGCGGCCCCGTCACATCCATAGGGCACCTGAGAGCAGGGGGAGAGCAGGGGGTTAGAGGGGGCAGGACGGCATGCGGGGGGGGAATGGGGGGAGTGGGGGTGGGCAGGGGGGGCACGGAGCGGTGGGAGGGGGCACAGACTGGTACGGGGGGGGAGGGGGGGATGACACAGATCGGGGGCTGTCAGCATTGCTTGGGGGGTTGGAGGCATCTCCCCCCTGCATGGCACAGGGGGCCACCCCACAGCCCCCCACCCCGCAGCCCCCCCCCCCCCCCTTGAAGCCCCCCACTCACTTACAGGCACTGGGGCAGCTGCGTCTTGTCGCTGATGGAGCAGGTGCCGCCGTTCAGGCAGTAGCTGTCGCAGGTCAGGCAGCTCGGTGCCATCTTGCCATCGGGGCAGCTGGGGGGGCACCCAGGTCAGTGCATGGACACACAGTGATACCCCCCCCGTTACCCCCCACCCACCCCAGTGATGCCCCCCCCCATTACCCCACACCCACCCCAGTGATGCCCCCCCCCCCATTACCCCCCCCCCCACCCCAGTGATGCCCCCCCCCATTGCCCCCCACCCACCCCAGTGATGCCCCCCCCATTACCCCCCACCCACCCCAGTGATGCCCCCCATTACCCCCCACGTACCCCAGTGATGCCCCCCATTACCCCCCACTCACCCCAGTGATGCCCCCCATTACCCCCCACTCACCCCAGTGATGCCCCCCATTACCCCCCCCACCCCAGTGATGCCCCCCCCCCGTTACCCCCCACCCACCCCAGTGATGCCCCCCATTACCCCCCACCCACCCCAGTGATGCCCCCTGTTACCCCCCACTCACCCCAGTGATGCTCCCCATTACCCCCCACCCACCCTCACAGCTCTGCCTGCTCCTGGTCCCATCTCCATGCCAGCCCTGGTGCCCCACTGAACCACAGAGCACCCTATGGGTACCCACCTCCTCACCCCCCACCCATGCAGACCCTTCCCACCCCTGCACCCCCAGCCTCACATCACTCACATGCAGGACACCTCCCCGCTCTGCCTGTTGATGTTACATTTCCCCTCCTGGCACCGGGAGCATTTGTTCTCCTGGCATTGAGAGCCCTCGAACTGCGGCGGGCAGCGGCACTGCTTGCTGCCATCCCTGCTCATCTGGCACACGCCGTTGTTCTCGCAGTAGTCGAAGCATTGCTCTATGGGGCACAGGGGGCTCAGGGTGGGGGGTACAAGGGGAGACAACCCCCCTTCACCCCCCTAAGGTGCCACCCTTGGTCATAGCGCTGGCTCATGCTTGGCCACCCTGCATGTCGTCCTGTGCAGAGCTCCATAGCAGCAGCTCAGCACCCAACCTGCACCTCCCAATGCATAGGACCCCCCCCTCTTTGCCCCCCACTCACGGTACTGGCAGCGGTCCCCGATGAAGGTGGCCGGGCAGCGGCAGTTGGGTTGGTTGCCCTGGTTCACCGTGCAGCTCCCGTTGTTCTGGCAGTAATTGGTGCAAACCTGCTGGTCGCAACGGGACCCCGTGAAACCGGTGGGGCAGCGGCAGGTGGGCATGCCTAGGAATGAATGAGAGCCATCAGAGCCGTGCTGTGTGACCCCCATAGCCCCCCACAGCCCCCCAACGAGGCTCCCAGCCCCATAGCTCTCACCGGATGGGGACGCGGTGCACAGCCCCCCGTTCTGGCAGTAATCAGAGCACTGGTTGATCTGGCACCTCTCCCCGTTGTAGCGCGGCTGGCAGCGGCACTTGGCCTGTTTGCGGGCGTTCAGGAAGCAGCTGCCCCCGTTCAGACACACCAGGTCGCACGTGTCGGTGGTGGGCACTGGGATTAAGGTGGGAGGTGAGCAGGGCTGTGCCATACAACACCCCCCACCTCTATCCATCCTCCTCATCACCTACCCACAGCAGACGCGGTTGGGGAGGGGATGAGCACGCAGGTGCCGTTGTCCAGGCGTTTGCCATTGGGGCAGGTGCAGACGGGGCCGCTGGGGCTCAGCAGACAGAGCCACTCACACTTCTTACGGTCACAGGGGTTGGTCACTGCCAGATAGAAGGGACAGCACAGAGTGAGGCTGCCCCACAGCACCCAATGCCTTTGGGTCACCCTGGCAGCTTCCCATTGCGCCCCGGCCAACATGAACCCCCTTCCATTGTGCCCTGGCCAACATGAACCCCCTTCCATTGCACCCCGGCCAACATGAACCCCCTTCCATTGCACCCTGGCCAACATGAACCCCCTTCCATTGCACCCTGACCAACATGAACCCCCTTCCATTGCACCCTGGCCAACATGAACCCCCTTCCATTGCACCCTGACCAACATGAACCCCCTTCCATTGCACCCTGGCCAACATGAACCCCCTTCCATTGCACCCTGGCCAACATGAACCCCCTTCCATTGCACCCTGACCAACATGAACCCCCTTCCATTGCGCCCTGGCCAACATGAACCCCCTTCCATTGCACCCCGGCCAACATGAACCCCCTTCCATTGCACCCCGGCCAACATGAACCCCATGCCCAACCAGCTTGGCTCAGCCCCCCTGCTCCCTTCACCCTTTAACCACCCCATGTTAGACTCATTGAGCCCCCAAGGCCAACACTCACCCTCCGGCTGCTTGTACTGGTGGTAGAGCACCACGTCGGTGGCGTGGTTGAGGCCGGACGTCAGGTTGGTGACGGATTTGTGCCCGAATTTGTGGATCTTGAAGATGCGGTTGTTGATGTAGGTGACGCCGTAGATGTAATCCTCAAAGATGTCGATGCTGAAGGGATGGCTCAGCCCTGGGGGAGGGAGGAGAGCAGCCATGAGCGCAGACACAGGAGGCACAGGGCATTGCCATGGGCAGGGCTGAGAGCCTATAGATGGGTGCTGGGCTGGGGTCTCCCATCATGAAAGAAACCCTGGACAGGTCAACCTCCCCCTGCTGCTCCCACATCCCCCTGCTCACCCTTCTTGTTGTCGATGGCCACGACGGGGTCGGTGCCGTTGAGCCGGATGCTGCCGATGACGGACAGCTTGGCGTCAGCCCAGTACAGTCTCTCATTGTGGTAGTCCACAGCCAGACCTGGTGCACACACAGCCATGAGGGGGGCTCAAAGCCCACCCTGACCCCCCGCCCCAACTCCTTTCCAAGCAGGACCCAGCCGTGTCCCCCTCACTGCATGTCACTGGCACCTCCTGTGCCCCACTGTTCACCTGTTGGCCATTGGATGTTGTCTTGCACCAGCGTCTCGCGCAGCGTCCCATCCATTGCGGCCGTCTCGATCTTGGGGTGATTGCCCCAGTCTGACCAGTACATAGTCCTGCAAAGGACGTGGGCAGGTCAATGCCAGCAGGGCTGTAAATAGGGGACGAGCAGGACAACCCCGCAGCCCAGCAGAGGAGAAACCCTCAGCCTTCCCCCAGCACCATCCCAATGGGGTGAGCCGACCTCAGATACCACCCACCCTAACAAAGAGCGTGTCCCTGAGGCACAGGGAGCATCCACCACGGAAGGGTTTGTTGGTAAGGAAGCGGGGTGAGGGCAGGATAGAGGGTAAGAGGGAAAGGGCTGGAGTCTCACCCCCTAAGTGGATCAACCACAATGGCATGGGGCTCATCAATCATGCCCGAGATCAGCGTCTTGCGATTCTCGCCTTTCATCTGTGCCACCTCAATGACATCCCGCCCGGAGTCCGTCCAATAGATGTTCCCAGCGACCCAATCAACAGCAATACCCCGCGGCATCTTCAGCCCGGAGATCTGGGGAGGGCAGAAGGAGGAGGCTCAGGGCTGGAGGTTTGGGGTCAGCCACCCCACTGCACACCTCCCCCATTATAATATGGGACCAGAGCTCACGTTCAGGTGGGTGACACCGCCGTCGATCTGGCGCCGGTTGCGGTTGGAGGCGGTGGAGGCAGCAGAGGAGGCTGGAAGCTCGCAGTATGAGATCCTGCCCGTGTGCCAGTTGGTCCAGTAGATCTTGTTGCCCTTGACGTAAATGTCCATGGCATCGATGCGCACGTTCTCGTCACCCTGGAAGGCCGGCTCGTAGGCTGAGTTGGGGTTGAAGGGGTACATGCTTCTGATCTTGTTGTCGTCCGCAATATAGAGGATCTGGTGCTCTGAACCTGAAGGGGAAGAGATGTTGGTGATGCCCAGGGATGCTCTGACGACACAGGATCGGGTGCTCAGCGTCCCTTTGTGCTGGGGAGGGACAGATGGATGGGACACACTGACAGGGCCAGAATCCCATCAAGATGGGCAGAGTGAAGGGTGAGGAGGAGGAATAGGAGCTGAGTCCTGCAGCAAAGCACGGCATGCTCAGGGTTTGTGCACACCCGCAGCCCCCTCCTGACCTTCTGCCTTGCACATGTTGTCGGTCTTCATGAAGTTCTTGGCGCAGCTGCAGACGTGGGAGCCCTTGGTGTTGTTGCAGAGCTGGGAGCAGGTCCCGAAGCGCAGACACTCATTGACATCTGAGCAGAGATATGAGAGGGGAGATGGGGTCAGGGGGCTCAGGAGGTGTCTCCAGGCTCAGCACTGGGGCACAGAACCCCCACCACCCCCCAGGCCCCTCATCTGTGCCCTATGGACGCCATTCCCGACATCCCAGCTGCTTTGCAGACACAAAGATGTATCCTAAGGGTGAAAAGCAGCTGTAAATATGGCCCTCAGCAGCAGGAAGTACCTTGACAGGAATTCTTGTCTGGCACCTTCTGGAAGCCTCTGCGGCACGTGCAGTAGGTGGAGGACTGTGCCTGGATGCACTGGGCCTCATCTCCACACATGGTGGCATTGGTCATGCAGTCATACGACTTGTGCTCTGTGGTGGGAGACATGGTCAGCACCCACACGGCCACCCAGCGCCCCCCAGCCCCCTATTTGTACCCACCATGAGAGCAGGACTTCTCATCAGAGCCATCCCCGCAGTCGTCAAAGAAGTTGCAGCGGAGGTTGGCGCTGATGCACTTCTTGTTCTCGCACAGGAACTCGTTCTTGTCCTGGCTGCAGCTCTTGGGCTTGGCCGTGGGGGACTCTGTGGGAGCACGGGCAGCACTGTGACACCCTGGGGCACTGGGTGCCCGGCCCCATGCATGGAGCAGGGGGAGAGCAGCTTGGGGAGGGTCTTGCAGTGCTGGGGAAGGAGCAGGGGGCCAAGCCAAGCCCAGCGCCCTGCAGGGAACAGCCCAGGCTTGGTCTGCACTCACCGCAATCCTTCTCATCAGTGTTGTCTCCACAGTTGTCAATGCCATCGCACTGCCGACCGATCCACAGACATACCCGGTCGTTCTTGCAGCGGAACGGTCTGTTGGGGGGACACTGGAATTTCACTGCACCAGCAAACAGAAACAAACGGTGACGGTGAAAGGAGACGCCATGGCCAGACTGTCACGCTGGTCACGAGCCGCTGCTCGGCCTCTGCCCGATCCCAGGGAGTCCCACAGACGTGAGCGGGCTCCAGAGACTAAAGCAAAGAGACTGAAGCAGACAATCACCCGCTGCTGGTGCCACAGCAAGGCATGGCCTCTCTGCCCCACCAGCCCTGTCCTAAACCCCACACCCACCCATCTCCAAGGCCACCCTCAAGAGGAGCCCATGGCAGCCAGCAGACCCTGGCCCTGCCTCCTCCCTGCAGGGCCATGGTGGTGACACAGCACTGGGAGCAGGGAGGCAGCGTCACTCACAGCACTCCTCAGGGTTTTCGTCCGAGTTGTCCCCGCAGTCGTCCTCTCCATCACATTTCCAGGCCAGTGGTTTGCACAGAGTGTTGTTGCACTGGAATTCGTCCAGGGGGCAGGTGCGCACTGTGACAGTGAAGGGAGGACAGTTAGGCCTCAGTTAGGCCGCAAGTAGGCCCAAGTTAGGCCACAGCTAGGCTACAGGTAGGCCCAAGTTAGACTGCAGGTAGGCCTGAGTCAGGCTCCAGGTAGGCCCAAGTTAGACCACAGGTAGGCCTGAGTTAGGCCGCAGGTAGGCCTGAGTTAGGCCCGAGTTAGACCGCAGCTAGGCCAGAGTTAGGCTGCAGGTAGGCCTGAGTTAGGCTGCAGGTAGGCCTGAGTTAGGCTGCAGGTAGGCCTGAGTTAGGCCGCAGCTAGGCCAGAGTTAGGCTGCAGGTAGGCCTGAGTTAGGCTGCAGCTAGGCCAGAGTTAGGCTGCAGGTAGGCCTGAGTTAGGCCGCAGCTAGGCCAGAGTTAGGCTGCAGGTAGGCCTGAGTTAGGCCGCAGCTAGGCCTGAGTTAGGCTGCAGGTAGGCCTGAGTTAGGCCACAGCTAGGCTCCAGGTAGGCCCAAGTTAGACTGCAGGTAGGCCTGAGTTAGGCCACAGCTAGGCTCCAGGTAGGCCCAAGTTAGGCCGCAAGTAGGCCTGAGCTAGGCCTGAGTCAGGCTCCAGGTAGGCCCAAGTTAGACCACAGGTAGACCTGAGTTAGGCCGCAGGTAGGCCTGAGTTAGGCCCGAGTTAGATCGCAGCTAGGCCAGAGTTAGGCTGCAGGTAGGCCTGAGTTAGACTGCAGGTAGGCCTGAGTTAGGCCGCAGGTAGGCCTGAGTTAGACTGCAGGTAGGCCCAAGTTAGGCCACAGGTAGGCCTGAGTTAGGCCGTAAGTAGGCCCGAGTTAGGCCTTAGATGGGCCGCAGTCAGCCTGCCGTGCCCAGGTGCTGCTCTGGTGCTCAGCCCCATCCCCAGCCCAGCTGGTGACCCCAGCGCTGCCATTACCTCCAGTACCACAGTCTTCCTCATCAGTGCCGTCCATGCAGTCGGCATCAGCATCGCAGCGCCAGCGCATGGGGATGCAGTGCCCGTTCTTGCACTGGTACTGGTCGAACTCACAGCGGGGTATGCAGTCTTTCTGCAGTGAAAGGTGCAGGGATGGTGGTCAGCAGGGACAGCCCAGGCTGTGCTTGTTTCCTGCCCCATCATGGCAGCCAGGGCTGGGCCCTCAGCCCCCAGCTCCTCACAGGGGCAGGCACTGGGTTGAGGGGTCCCCATTGCAGCCTGAGGGCAGGACAGGGGGCTGCTCCCCTCCCCGGTGCCGTACCTCATCAGATCCATCCGCACAGTCGTGGTCTCCATCACACTTCCACCTCCCGGCGATGCAGCGGCCATTGGCACATGAGAACTCGCTCTCCGAGCAAGGCCGAGGTGCTGGGGACAGAACACAGGGCAGCCCTGAGCTCGGGCAGGAAGAGTGGCATCTCAGGGCAGACAGCACAGCCTGACCGACATTTGCACCCCACGGCATTGGGACAGCGCGGGCACGCAGCTGGGGAATGGGGCTGAGCCCCCCCCAGCCCAGAGGTGCAGCACCAGGAAACGCTGGGGGAGCAGAAGCCAACAGGGGATGATTGGGAGCAAAAGGGGGGACAGTCAGAGTGTCAGAGGGGCACGGGTTGCGGGGCCAAGACTGAGCCATGCGTGGGCCCTGGTGGTGCCGGGGATTTGGGCCGGTCCCAGCCCCTCTGCCCTCACTCGGAACTTAACGTCTTCATTTCATTTTCAAAGAGACTGTACATGGAATTAAAAAAGATTTTGGCAGGAACCTACCTCTGAGCGCCCCGTAACGACAGTGTGAAAATGGAAAAAAACATAAGATGAAGTGAAATGGCACGAACTCAAAAAACACGACATGAAAACAACAGAAAAAGGAAAAAAAAATAAAATTCACGCTCTGGAGGCTGCAGGGAGACAGAGAGACGTGGGCGATGGGCTGGCACAGGAGGGGCTGCGTCTGCAGGGCTGTCTGCCAGCCCCATTGCCATCCCAAGGCAGCAGGGAGGGGGTCCTGGCCACCACCACCACCCCCCTGATCCCCACTGCTCCAAAGGACAGTGCTGGCACAGCTCTGCTAATTAGTTCGTTAAGCTCGTTAAGGGGCAGCAGCTTCTGTCCCTGCTTCTCCAAACCAGCCATCATTTCCTGCACACCTGAGCCAGGTCCAGGTTTGTGACTTGGGTCCGGCTCGTTGCAGACAGACCTCAGCCCCCATCTCGGAGGTGATGAGTTTGCACAGCCTCAGCCAAAGCACCTCGCAGGGCATTGCCTGCCAAAGCTGGAGCCAAAGTGCAAAGCGCTGGCGTAAAGCCGAGCTGCTCCGCAGCCTGCCCTGCTCCATCATGGCAGCACCCGCGAGCCCTGCAGGTGCTGGAGGGCATCGCTGCCTGCAAAGCAATGAGTTTTGGCCCATCCCTCTCATCTGTCACCACTTCTGGCCTCTCCCCAGAGCAGCCACGAGCTCCTGGAGTTCATGGGACCGACCAGCCACATCTGTGGGGCTGCAGCTCCCAACCATCAGCCCCAACTGCCCCAATGCATCCTGCACAGTGCAGAGCTGAGCATTGCAGGGGAGCCTCAGTGCAGGTGGGATGGCAGCACGTACTGCAGCTCTCCTCGTCCGAGTTGTCCCCGCAGTCATTGTCGTAGTCGCATTGCCAGCGGCCCGGCACGCAGCGGTTGTTCTTGCAGCGGAACTGGTAGGGCTCGCAGGTACGTTCGTCTGGGAGGGATGCAGACAGGAATGCATCAGCAGCGCCCACGCAGCAGGTGTGAGCAACAGGAAGAGCTGCTCGTTGCCTTCCCAAGGAGCTGAAATCCTGCAGCCTTTGGGGATGGGGGGAGACTGGAGACCCTCAAGGTCCCTCGCTCACCGCATTCCTCCTTGGGCTCATCAGACCCATCCCCGCAATCATCCTCCCCGTCGCATTTCCAACGTGCTGGGATGCACCTTCCGGAGTCCTTGCAGCGGAACTCATCCACGCCGCACGTCATTTGTGCTGGAGAGAAAGAAATGGATGTAAATACGGGGAGGGGGCATTGAGCACCGCTGTCATCTCCCCTATGGGGCTCCCCTGCAGCTGAACCTGCACAGACCCAGATGGAGCCGCACCGCCTGCAGCCTCCAATGCAAGCAGACAAGCAGGGAAAAGCAAGGACTCAGCTCCACACACGTCGCTGCTGCAGTGGGGGCTGCAGGGGCTGCACCGACCCCTGTTTGCTCCCCCCTGTGAAGGATCCTTACTGCAGTTGGCGGGTTCGTCGGAGCCGTCCACGCAGTCATTGTCGCGGTCGCACACCCAGACGCGGGGGATGCAGCGCTTGGTGATGGCGCATTGGAACTGGTTGGGGGCACACGTCACCTCGGCTGCGGGGGGAGGCACAGTCAGCAGAGGCAGCAGGAAGGCAGGGAGGGCTCTGCCAGCCCCCAGCCCATAATACAGCCCCACTAAACCCACCCCATAGATGCTATGGGCACCAGGGGAGACACAGAGCTCTGAGTGGGGCAGGTAATGGGCTCCCTCCATCCCCAGAAAGCAGGTAAAGGCAATACATGAAGACACAGAGCTGCTGACCCACACAGCCCCCATCCCAGCCCACTTACGACAGTCCTTCTCGTCCTCTCCATCCCCACAGTTGTCCTGACCGTTGCAGCGGAAGATGCCGGGGATGCAGCGGTTGGTGTTGGTGCATTTGAACTGACTGGGCAGGCAGACGTGGATATCTGCCAAGGAGGTGACACCGTTTGCAATGGGGCTTTATTGGAGCCCTGCTGGGCTTTGAGGTCCATAAGGAGAGAGGATGAACCCACCACAGTTGGCTTCGTCCGAGTTGTCCTGACAGTCATTATCTCCATCACAGATGAAGGCCGGGTTGGTGCAGATCCCGGTGGAGCATTGGAACTGGCCTGGTCTGCACTTGAACTCAGCTGTGGGGAGAAGATGGGGTGAAACATCCCCTTATGGGAACACTTCCAGTACAGACCAAGTACAGCACTGGGCTCCAATGGGGCGACCCTCCTCATCCCCAATGCAGCAGAGCTTTGAGGAGCAGAGCACTCACGACAGTCCTCGGGCTCATCAGAGCGGTCCCCGCAGTCGTCCTCTGTGTCGCATTTCCACCAGAAAGGGATGCATTTGTCATTCTTGCAGACAAACTGCAACAGAAAGGGACCCCAGACGTGAAGGGGAGACCCCATAGAGCCCCCTCTGCAAAGGGCTCCGACCTCTGTGCCATCCCATCCCACACATTAACCCTGGGTGCCACCTCTGGGCTATGGGGAGGGCAGCATCACCCCAAAGCTGCCCCCCACAGCCCATAGTTTGCACTTGCTCACACTAAAAGTCATGCATGCACCGCAGCCCCATGCACCAGCCCTGCACAGCTGCTTGCATGAAGCCACAGCGTGCTGCAGCAGTGCAGGATCAGCACATGGGGACGTTACCTGGCTGGCCGTGCAGTTGGAGACGCAGGTTTTGCCATCGCTGCCCAAGTAGAAGTTGGTGGGACACGCACATTTGTGCCCCCCACCCGGCGACAGGAGGCAGAGGTTGCTGCAGCCGGCGTTGTTGGTCTTGCAGGGGTGGTTGGGAACTGCAAAGAGATGGACAGAGCTGAGTCAGCCCCATGGGGAGGACCCTGTGTTGGGCCCTACTCCCTGCCTGGCACCCCCAGACCCTCCTGGCATCGTGTGCCCGGTGCTGGCCCTCAGAGCCCCCCCAGCTCACCGTCAGGTTGCCGGTAGGGGTGGTAGATGTGGATGTCCATGGGGCGATGCAGAGTGCTGATCAGCAGAGTCTTGTTGGCTCCCGTGGTCTTGTGGGCTCTGTTGATGGATTTGGTCTCCCAGTCGGTCCAGTAGATATAATCCTCAAAGAGGGTGAGGGCGAAGATGTGCGGGATGTCCTGGCTCAGCACTGAGGGGGGGAGAGGGCAGCTCAACAAGGGGCAGCCCCCAGACCCACCAAAAACAGGGTGAGCTCTGCTTGGAGCCAGCACTGGGGTCCCACCCCAAAGCCAGGCTCCAGCTCAGCAGCTCAGCACCCAACCAGGACCCAGAAGGTCCTGACAGCTCTCACCCGTGTGCCTGTTGGAGCCGTCCAGGCTGGCAAACTCAATGTAATCCTCCCGAGCATCGGCCCAATAGATCCGGCTGTTGATGTAATCGAGGGTGAGTCCGTTGGGCCACGTTATCTTGGTGTCGACGATGACGCTGCGGTTGGTGCCATCCATTCCAATCTTCCCAATCAATGAGTGGTCTCCCCAGTCTGTCCAGTACAGGTAACTGGGAAGAGAATGGCAGATAAGAGCAGGGATGAGCCCAGTGCAAAGAGCACACACACAACGTGCTGGGCATCCTGCATGGCAGGAGGGGGTAGAACCACCCCCCCCCAGTATAACATTAAACCACCAGCCCCATATCAGACCCCAGAGCTCTCACCCATTCTGCACATCCACCACCAGCGCCCTGGGCTCACGTAGCCCTGAATTCACCAGCACGGTGCGGTACGCCCCGTTCAGCTTCGACACTTCAATGGTGTCCCTGCCTTTATCACACCAGTACAGGTTGCCCCCAACCCAGTCCACCGCCAACCCATCGGGGTTACTGAGCCCAGTTCGGTGCAGAACCTGGAGAGGGGAGAAGAAGCAACAGGTTGGGACCATGCAGGATGCATCCATCCATCCCAGCTGCATCCATCCATCCCAACTGCATCCATCCATCCCAACTGCATCCATCCATCCCAGCTGCATCCATCCATCCATCCCAGCTGCATCCATCCATCCATCCCAGCTGCATCCATCCATCCCAGCTGCATCCATCCATCCCAGCTGCATCCATCCATCCATCCCAGCTGCATCCATCCATCCATCCCAGCTGCATCCATCCATCCATCCCAGCTGCATCCATCCATCCACCCCAGCTGCATCCATCCACCCCTGCCCCCCACCTGAACGTTGCTGCCGTTGATGTGCATGCGGCGGATCATGCTGCCCTGCGTGGTGACGTCTGTCCAATAGATCATCTGCTCCCGATAGTCGAAATCCAGAGCTACGGCGTTGTTCAGGCCCTGGGAGGGAGAGGGAAGCAGCCAAACAGTTCCACCTGCTGGCATTGGGTTATGGGGGGTGGTCCAGCAAACCCCCACCAGCCCCTGCAGCCCCTGCAAGCTGCTGTGCAGGCCCTGACCTATGGAGGTCCCTGCAGAACAGCTGTTTGTTTGCACACAATCTCATGCACAGTTGCAGTGAGGGCTCATGTGCATGGACCCCACTGTCTGCATGGAAGCCCAAATCCACCCACACCTTCATGCTGGGAGCTTTTGTGCATGCTGGACCCCCCCCCCATTAAGCTGCAGCCCCCACCCCGCAGGCTGCTGCTCCCCTCCCGCCCCACACCTGCTTGAGCAGAGTGTAGTTGGAGCCGTCCAGGTTGAGCTTGCGCAGGTAATAGCGGTTGGCAAAGATGAGGAAGGGCTCCTCGTCTGCATGAAGGGATCAGAAGGTGGGTCAGGATCTGCCCTGTGGGTCCTGCCCCACACCATGCACAGAGCACCACTATAGGGCTGCAGCACCAGCAGCACCCCCAGCCCAAACCCCACTCACCAGTGACGGCCTTGCAGCTGGTGGGGTTGTCGGGTTTGAGCTTGTAGCCCTCAATGCACAAGCACTTGTAGCTCCCCAGCGTGTTGATGCATTTCTGGCTGCAGGGGTAGGTGGTGGAGCACTCGTCGATGTCGATGCACGTCTTCCCATCGTCCTTCAGCCTGAAGCCAGGACGGCATCTGCACTGCAGGAGGCATCGGGGGTGTCACACACAGCCGGGCACCCATGGGTGCATGCAGACAGGAGGGGAGAGCACCATGCAACGCCGCAGCACGGAGCAGGAGCAGCACTGGGGATGCACAGGAGCATCAGCCCGGAGCGTCCCTACCTTGTAGCCGATCTTGAGGTCCTCGCACTCCTGGGAGCAGCCGCTCAGCTTCTTGTTGAGGCACTCGTTGATGAAGCAGTTGAGCTCGTCGGAGCCGTCGGTGCAGTCGTTGTTGTTGTCGCAAAGCAGAGACTCCGGGATGCACTTCCCGTTCTTGCACATGAAGAAGGAGTCGTTGCATTTGCTCTCTGCAGCGGGATGAGAGCAGTGTGAGCTCAGTGTGAGGTGCAGCCCCATTCCCTGCACCCAAACGCGGCCCTGCAGGCACCTGGGCTGCTGCAACGCGGGTTCTTGGGCGCCTCATCCGAGTGGTCGTGGCAATCAAACTCCCCATCACATTCCCATTGACTGTTGCTGAGGCAGCGGCCGTTGGCGCAGCGGAACTCGTGGGGGCCGCAGGTTGGGTACTCTGCAAGTGACAGGCACCATTGGCACGGCCATTACCAGCCATTACCAGCCCTAACACAGCCCTACCCCCTGCCCTGGGGACCACCAGGAGGGGAGGAGGGCTGTGGACCCCCTCACACCGACCCCAGACCCCCCATGACCCACCGCACTCCGGGGACTCGTCGGAGCCGTCGCCGCAGTCGTCGTCGTGGTCGCACACGAAGTGCTTGGGGATGCACTGCCTGTTCCCACACATGAACTCCCTCTCGTCGCAGGTGTTGTTGTACACTGGGATGATGCACCGTGCTCAGTCCCTGCTCCCCTATATCCTCCCTTCCACCCTCATTTATCCCCCCTATGGGACTCACAGCATCCAGCAGCGAGGGTCTCATCGGCCCCATCGGCGCAATCCTTGTCCCCATCGCACAGCCAGCGCTCCGGCACACACACATACGTACCCGGGCACTGGAAGGACCCCGTGCTGCACGTGGTCAGCCCTAATAGGGGAAAATCCACTCGTGGAGAGGTGCCCCATAGGGCAGAGTGGTGGCAGTGGGGACGTGGGGCTGCAGCACTCACGGCAGCGACTGTCCTCGTCGGAGCCGTCCCCGCAGTCGTCGGCCCCGTCGCACACCCACAGCTTGGAGATGCAGCGGTGGTTGTTGCATTCGAACTGCACGGGGTAGCAGAACTTGTCTGGGAGGGGAGAGGAGGGGGCTCAGAGCTGGGGTAGCAGCCCTGCATTGTGCAGGGAGGGGATGGGGTGGGGGGTGATGTGGGACCCCACTATGGAGCTGCAACCCAAGTGGGCACAAAGTGCTGCGCAAATGGATCTGCTCTGCTCATAAGCCCACACTTATGGAAGCAGAGCACTAAGAGCACTGGGGGCTGCTATGTGGCCTGGAGGAGGGTCCCCCCCTGCCCCCCATCCCCCCCTGCTCCCCATGCTCTCCCCACCCTGCCGCTCACTGCAGTGCGTCTCGTCTTCTCCATTCTCGCAGTCGTCCTCTTTATCGCAGGTCCACGTCATGGGGATGCAGCGCCCGCTGGGGCAGGCAAAGTAGTTGGCCGGGCATTTGGGCTTCCTCCCACCTTTGGGGGGGGAGGGAAGAAAACAGCCATAAAAACAGCAGCGTGGAGCCCCCTCCCCTCCATCCTCAGCCCAAACACGGGGGTCTCCATAGGGACATGGGCTCACCGGGGCAGTTGCGTTCATCAGAGTAATCCCCGCAGTCGTTGGCCCCGTCGCACACCCAGCTGGGAGCGTAACACAGCGACGTGTGCTCACACTTCTGGAACGTGGTGCCCTTCACCCCCAGCTTGAAGTAACTGCTGCAGTCGGTGGCGGCTGCGAGGAGATGCATTGTGAGCCAATGGACACAGAACTGGGGGCAATAGGGATGTGCGATGCACGCAGGGCACTCACTGCAGTTCATTTCATCTGATGCGTCCTCGCAGTCGATGAACTGATTGCAACGACTCGAGTTCCCGATGCAGCTCCCATCGCGGCAACGGAACTCGGTGGCAGCGCAGCTGGTTTCTGCAATGAGGTGGGATGAAGTCAAGTGGGGGTCCAGCACCCACAGCCCCATTGCAGCCCCCTCTGCACCCACTGCAGCCCCCCCTGCGCCCATTGCAAGCTGCTGTCACTCCATACCCCCCCAGCCCTGACTTTCAGGCCGCTCTGTGCTCTGCTGCATTGCCTGCACGGCTCTCCATCCCCACGCTGTGTTTGCACGCACGGCACGAGCCGTTCAGACCTTGTATCCTCTGCTCATCCCTCCCTGTGGAGCTGAAGGTAACCCCATCCCACCGCCCCCATTGCAGACAGCTGACAGCAGCCTGGCTTGCAGCCATCGCTTACTGTTGCACGGCACTTCGTCCGAGTTGTCCCCGCAGTCGTCCACCCCGTTGCACCAGAAGCGGCTGGCGACGCAGCGCCCGTTCATGCAGTGCAGGAAACCCTTCTTGCATTTGCGGCTGCCTGTAAGAATTAATGGGGGTTGGGGGGGGGGTTGCTGTGAGTGCTGGAGCTTTGGCAGCAACGTGGGACCCTCCAGCAGAGCAGAAACTGCACAAGCAGGGTGAGGAAATGGATTCAAGCTCAGCTTTTTGCAGCACGGATCCCCCCCAGCTGCAAAGCAAGGGCTGCTGCAGAGTGAAGCTGCAAACCACCCCCCCAACCCCGGGTGCCCCATTGGCTGCAATTAGTGCAGCTCTGCAGCCTGCAGGATTGGGGGGCAAAGAGGGACGTGGAGCAGCAGGGGGAGGTGAGCAGAGACCCCCAGCAGCACTGAGCAGGATGGGATGAGCAAAGCAGCAAGAGGAGGAACCTTACTGCAGTAGGACTGCTTCTCATCCGACTTGTCCTTGCAGTGCACCACGCCGTCGCACGTCCGGCTGAAGTCGATGCAGTCACCGTTGCCGCATTCAAACTCATCGTGCACGTTGCAGGTGGAGTTCAGAGCTGGGGAGGGGGATACAAGGAGGGTCAGTGGGGCTGAGCGCAGCCCCTTCCCCTCCAGCCCATCCCCTCCTGGCTGCTGTCAGCTTCCACCTCCCCTCCACCTTTGCAGGTGAAATCCTCCTGCAGGACGCGCTCGCCGCGGCACGAGCAGTTGACGTGTCCTTTGGGGGTGAGCAGGCACAGGTCCTGGCAGCCGCCGTTGTTCACCCTGCACGGGGACAGCTCACCTATGGGGGGACACAGAGGGGTCACACTCAGCAGCAGTTCCTCTATGTCCTTCATTATGGGGGGAGGGAAGGCACAGGATCCTCCCCAGCCACTTCAATGGGGGGATGAGATCCTCCCCAGCCACTTCAATGGGGGGATGAGACCCTCTCCATGAACTTCAATGGGGGGATGAGATCCTCTCCATGAACTTCAATGGGGGGATGAGATCCTCCCCAGCCACTTCAATGGGGGGATGAGATCCTCCCCATGCACTTCAATGGGGGGATGAGATCCTCCCCATGCACTTCAATAGGGGGATGAGAACCTCCCCATGCACTTCAATGAGGGGGTGAGATCCTCCCCAGCCACGTCAATGAGGGGATGAGATCCTCCCCATGGACTTCAATGGGGGGATGAGATCCTCCCCAGCCAATTCAATGGGGGGATGAGTGGGTTTGGGGGTGTCTGTCCTCCCCAGGGGCACAAGTGGGGTGAATTCTCTCCCTTCAGAGCCCCCATGGGATTGAGTGCCCCCCCCTTAGATGTCCCCAAGGAACCACAGGAAGGAAGGAAGGATGGTGGGGGGTCCTTACAGCTGTCGGTGTCGTTGGCCACAGCGATGATGCCCATGGGCTGCTGGGGGATGTCCACACGCAGCAGCTTCATGTCAGTGCCCACGTATTTGTTGGCTCTCTGCACGGCACGGCGCACCCAGTCCGTCCAGAAGATGTAATCCCCATAAACAGCCAGGCCAAAGGGGTGCACGGGTTCTGACTTCAGGATCACCTGTAGGACATTGGCGAGACATGAGAGCGAAGCTGTGGGGCAGCCCCAAACAAACACAGCCTGTCCCAAACTCAGCCTGCCCCATCTGCCTGCCCATAGAACCACCTTGTCCCCCCACTCACGTGGCGATGGGACCCGTCGTATTCACAGCGCTCGATCTTGTCCAACGTGGCATCAGAGAAATAAATCTTCTCAGCCCTGTGGTCGATGGCCAACCCGTTGGGCGTGCGGATGTCCTGGTCGATGATGATGAGGACGTTGGCACCGGACAGGGTGGCACGCATGATGCTGGGGTGCTGCTCATTCCAGTTGGTCCAGAACATCAGGCTGAGAAGGGAAAGGAAAGGAAAGGAAGGGAGGAGATGGGAAGGGACGCACGGTGCCATTGCCATCCCCATCTCCCTGGTAGAGATGTGTTAACCCAATGCATCCACTCACTTCTGGCACTCATCGAGCACGAAGGCACGCGGGTGGTCGTCCCCAGACATGGTGATCACTGTCTCCCTCTCGAAGGCCCCCAAACGACTCTGATCCACGGTGTGACGGGTGATGGTGGAGGTGGTGTAGCTGGTCCAGTACAGAGTGTCCCAACCGCGGTGGTAAGCCAGCCCCTCCACTGAGCCCACGTCTGCAGGGGGAGGATGGGAAGGGGTGAGCACCCCTGGGCCTGAAGCTTAATGGGGGGGGGGGTCTGCTCTGATGGATATGAGCTCCTCAGCCAGGAACCTGAGCTGCACCCCCAGCCCTCCTGACCATTAATAACCAACAAAAGCTTTAATGAAGCGGCGCCGAGGGATGGAAGCTGCTCTCCAGCTCGTGGTAATAAAAGCCACCTCCAGCAGCAAATGTAAACACGCTCATTAGGGAGAGAGTTTATAACCCTGCTGCAGGTTCACCCCAGCAAAGCAACGGCCACAGTCCTTCCTACAGCCGTGGGAGCCAAGGAAACCAAGCAAGTGCAAGGAAACCAAGCAAATGCAAAGCAAGAGCTGGAGGTGAGGGCTGGGCTGGGTAAGCTCTGCTCAGCCCCCAGGGCTCAACGTGGCCATGAAGCACAAACAGCAGATCCCAAACGTGCTGCAGTGTGAGTTGCTGGAGCTCAGTGCATCCACGTGCACGGCTCAGCCTCGTGATGCGCCTTCGGTGCCAGGGGGGGGGCGCTGGGATTGCTCCTGATATCCAAGGCCATAAGGAAGGCGCAGGGGAGGGGGAGAATTCCCAGCTGAGCTCAGCTCCAAAACACCCCAAAGAAGCACAGAACAACCCGTGATGGGAGGGAGCCGAGAGCTCAGCAAGGCCAACAACAACGTCAACCGAGGACAGGGAAACAGGCAATGCAGGAGCTGGGGAGGAAAGGGGGGGGATGAGAAGAGCTGGGGCTGAGCCCCGAGGACGCTCACTCTCCACGATGGTTTTACGTCCCGTTCCATCGTCATTGATCTGCTGGATGTTCCCGAAGTGGATGTCGCTGTAGAAGATGCGGTTGCTGCCTTTGGTGCCGTAGCGGTAATCGAAGGCCAAAGCGATGACGTTCTTCATGTGCTCGGCGTCCTCGAAGGGTTTGATGGGGGCGTTGAGGTTGTTCTCATCCGACAGGTGGATGCTCTTGAGGATGGTGCGCTCCGAGTACAGCAGGTAGCCGTCGTAGTCGCGGCAGCTGACTCCATCCTCCGACAGCATCCCATGGGCGCAGGCGCACGTCCGCTGCCCGGCGCCGCGGAACAGGCAGAGCTGCTGGCAGCCGCCGTTGTTCTGAGCACAAACGTTGGTGCCTGAATGGATAAGAGGAGATCAGAGCTCTGCCCTGAGGGTGTATCAGCCCCATAGCCCCCATCCCAGCCCCACAGCCCCCTCCCAGCCCTATAGTCCCCTCCCGGCCCCATTCAGCTCCAACAGACCCTTCTGCCGCGCGCGGTTGAAGACTTTGATGTCCTTGAGCTGCACGCCGATGCCTGTCCGCAGGGACACCGACTCGGTGGCGTTGTCTTTGCTGCCTCTCTTAATGGAGCCGTTTGCGTGAGTCCTATGAAAGGAACCAGCCGTCACATCGCTCAGCCCCAGCTCTGAGCCCACCCTCATCACCCCCATCACCCTGGGACCCCCAACCTGTCGCTCCAGTAGATGTAATCCTCGAAGACGGACACGGAGAACATGTCCATGTTGTTGCTGGATAAAACCACCTCGCGGTTCTCGCCCGTCTCCAGGTCGATCCTCTCGATCTTGTCTGTCCGCGCATCACACCAATACAGCTTCCCATCCTAAGGAGAGGAGGAACAACCCCAATCAGGAACAATGGGGCCGACCCCGAGGCAGCCCCACACCTCCACCCCATCCCGAGGCTCAGAGCTGTTGGGTGGATGGAGAGGGGGGGGGGTCTGAGGGGTCCCTCACCTCCCCACTCACCTCATAATCCACTGATATCCCATTGGGCCAACTGATGCTGACATTGACCAGCACCATCCGCTCGGTGCCATCCAGGCGCGAGCGCTCAATGCGGGGGTACTGCCCCCACTCCGTCCAGAACAGATACCTGCATGGGACGCAGAGTGAGACCACACAGACCCCTCAACCCCCCCCTCCCATACAACCCCCCCAATCGATTCCTCACCCCTTCTCTGGGTGCACGGTGATGGCCCGTGGTTTATCCAGGCCCTGCGAGATGACCACGTAGCGGAAGGACCCATTGAGCCTGGCCACCTCGATGACATCAAAGCCCTGATCCGTCCAGTAGATGTTCCCTGCATGGAGGGTCCGTGAGCGCCCACCCCCCCATTGCCCTGCTCTTATTTACCCTCTGTCCCCCCCCCCCTTAATGCAGACCCCACTCACCCGCGATCCAATCCACAGCAATGCCCTCCACGCGCCCGATGCCGTTGGTGACCACGTCCTCGCGCCACGTCTGGTCCCTCTTGGCACGGCTGATGGTGCTCAGCCCCATGTCCACCCAATAGATGGTGTCGTTCTCTATAAGCAAGGATGGGCTCATAAAGTGAGGGTGGGGGGCTCATACAGTGACCACCATTGGGGTCAGGGGGTGCGATGGGGCAGGAGATGCAACTGAGCACCCCAACCCACAGCTCACCTGCATGGAAATCAATGCCCACAGCCAGAGAGGTCCCCGACACTGGAACCAGGGCGTCTGATTTGTCATTGGGGTCCAAAGGAATTCCACGGATCCCCTCGTGGACGGAGTAAAGGAGGAAGGAGCCGACACCTGCAGAACGTGGGGACAGTGAGGGCAGTGCTGGGTGTCCTTCATTGCCTCTGCTTTGCTCACATCCCTGCCTGATCACGGCCTAAGTGATGGGGGAAAAGCTGCCCTTCCATAATGGGGATGGGATGGTTGGGGGTAAAAGAAGGGCAGGACACGCACTGAACTGAGAGCTGACACAGCTGGGGGTGAAATGGGGCCTTTGGGGCAGCATAGAAAGGCAGCAGAGCCCCCCAGGTCTGCACTGCACCCCCAGCCCAAGGCACACACAGCAGCACTGACCCCCAGAGCTCCCAGTGTGGGGCTGGGACAGACAGACACAGCCCCCCCCCCCATTGAAGCCTCCAGCTGAGCGCTGGCACTGAGCTCTGCAGTTATTGTTGTTATTCCATCCCTGCCCTGACCCAGATGGTGCCAAAAGGACAGAACACGGTGCACACAAACAGCCTTGGAGAGGTTCTGGCACCCAGAGCCGCAGGGGGAGGGATCTCTGTTCCTCAAGGATGATGGTGGCAAATAGGGCAGAGATTTGGGAGCAGCTGGGGGAGACCATTCACAGCCACAGGGACCAAAGGCAGCACCGACCCCATGCCCTCCATACAGTGCTGCCCCATAGATGTGGGCACAGCAGCGCTCACCCTCGCAGGACTGCTGCCCGCTCTTCAGGCTGTACCCAGCAGTGCACATACAGGAACGGGAGGTCTCCGAGGTGGGAAGGCAAAGCTGCGAGCAGTCGCCGTTGTTCACACTGCAGGGGTTGCTCCCAGCTGGATGGGGAGGCAAAGGGTGAGGGGGGGACACAGGGTGAGGGGTGACACCCCCTCCCCCTCCCCAAGGACCCCCTGTTCCACGCAGCCCCCCGGTTGCTCACCCTGCTGGATGCTCTCATCGTACACCTTCATGTGCATCACCAACGTGGTGCTGTTACGCAGCACCGTCACCTCCGTCCCGTCCTTCTTGTTGCAGGTTCCCATCCTCTCCGAGGCCTGGTCAGCCCACCACAGCTTGTCCCCTGCGTGTAGGGTCAGGAGCATGGAGCTGCTTTCCCCATCCCCTCCATGCAGCTTTAAGGCCAAGGCATGGAGGGCAGGGGCTGTGCCCACCCCTCATTGAGCAGCACAGGGCAGGACCCCCACCCCATCACCCCACAGCTCTCACCCATGATGGCCAATGCGGTGGCCTTGCTCAGCTGGCTCTTCAGTGCCACAATCACCTCCAAGTCGCTGCCATCCAGGTTGCATCTATTGATGGTGCCGTTGCCGGAGCTGATCCAGTAGAGTTTGCTCTCGGGGTAATCAATAGCCAGGCCTGGGGACAAGGGAGGAGTGGAGTCAGAAGGATGGGGACCATCAGGAGGGGGAGATGGGAGCAGGGGGGACCCCCGTACCAACAGGGCCCTTCTGGTTGGTGAAGAGCAGCGTGCGGTTGCTGCCATCCATGTTGGCCACGCTGATGTTGTCCCCATCGGTCCAATAGAGCTTCCTGCAGTGATAACACAGTGATAAGCTGGGAGTGGGGAGGGGGCTGAGCCCCATAGAGATAACACACACCTGTGTATGGCAGCCCAAAGCCCAGCACCCAACTCAGCACCAGAATGAAGCCCCCTCCTTGCACCACCCCATGCCCACCTCCCCCCATATAACACCCCTCACACATGATGCTGTGTCAGCTGTGCCCCCATATGTGCCCACTATGGCACTTTGATGCCCCCAGACCCCACATATGGGGGTCACACGTACCCATGGATGGGGTGCACCACCAGGCAGTGGGGTTTATCCAAGCCCTGGATGACGGCGTTCTTAAAGGAGCCGTCCAACCGCGCCACGTTGATCTGCTTCTTGTTGGTGTCGTAGCTGGTCCAGAAGAGGTTTCTGGAAACCCAATCCACAGACAGGCCGTGAGCGTTGGGCAGGTCTGAAAAGCAACGTGGGGGGAGAGACAGAGGTCAGCTGTGATCTATGGGGCCGGGAAGGAGCTGCCCCATAGCAGAGCCCCACTGCGCCCACCTGCAGACACGACGGTCTCCACCCCGGTGCCGTTGATAAAGGCTCTTTTGATGGTCTGCGTGCGCACGTCGGACCAATAGATGCGCTGCTCCACGGCGTCGTAATCCACCACGGTGACGTTGTCGATGTCGGGGACGGTGAAGGAGATGATGTAGTTGTAATAGGGATTATCAATATCCACCCCCCGGATCTCCATCTGCCGCGCGTACAGCAGGAACTTCTTGAACTCTGTGGGTACAAGGGGGGGACGTGGTGGGATCTCGGCTCTGTTGGGGGGCAATGGGGGGGTTCAGAGCATCACGGTGCCCCCAGGCTCACCATAACACGTGGTGTTGTCCTTATCCAGCTTCATGAGGTGGGGGCAGGCGCAGGACAGCGTGCGGTTGTAGTTGATGAGGCAGAGGTGGGAGCACGGCCCTTTGCCTCCATTGGCTTCGCAGGGGTTGGGTGCTGTGCATAGGATGGGGTGGTCAGCAAACACCAGGACCCCCATCCATTGCTATGACCCCCCAAACCCCCCCACCAGGCTCACCCAGGGGCTGCCGGGAGGGGTGGTAAACCTGCAGGTCGAAGGGCTGCGTGTTGGTCCTCTGCACCACCGTCACGTTGTGCCCCGTCCATTTGTTGGCCTTGGCCAAGGTGTTGGTTCGCCAGTCGGTCCAATAGACCTCCCCCCCATAGAGGGTGACGGCAAAGGGGTGGGACAGGTACTCGTGGCCCCGCAGCACCTCGATGTGCCCCGTGCCATCGTATAGGGCTGAGTAGATGGCGTCCGACCTGTGCCCAAGAGATGGGGGGTGGGAGAAGGGGGTGAGAGCCAACATGGGGCAGGATCCAATGCAATGCACCCTGCAGCCCCCAGGGCAGGGAGAACCCAATGCAAAGGCTGGGATGCATCACAGCCATCAGCCCCATAGAGAACAAAGGCTGCAGGGGGTTGGATGGGGGGGTGGGCAGCACCCAGAGGGGGCTGTAGGGATGGGGGGAACCTGAGCCCACCTTGCATCAATCCAGAGGATGCGCTTCTCCAGGTAATCCACTGTGAGCCCATTGGGCCACCCCCCAGAGCCCGTCTCCTTGTGGATGGTGCGTCGGCCCTCACCGCTCATGGAGGCGGCTTCGATGCGGGGCAGGCTGGCGTCCCAATCCGTCCAGAATAGGATCCTATGGGAACAACAGGGCTGAGGTCAGTAGGGACACAGCAGCACCGCAGCCCCATGGAGGGGGAGCTGCTCTCACCCATAGCGGGGGTCCAATGCGATGGCCCGGGGGTGCTCGATGTCCCCGGCCAGCAGCGTGGTGCGCATGGTGCCGTCCAGTTTGGCCACCTCGATCTGGTCCAGGTTGCTCTCCACCCAATAGATGTTGCCTGCGATCCAATCCACCGCCAGACCCTCCGGGGTGGCCAAGCCGTATTGGATCACCACCTCGAAGCTGGTCAGAGCTGTGGGGCGCAGAGCAGTGGGGCTGAGGCTGCATGTCCCACCCCACCTCCATCCGATCTCATCCCATCCCATCCCATCCCATCCCATCCCATCCCATCCCATCCCATCCCATCCCATCCCATCCCCATCCCCATCCCCATCCCTATCCCCATCCCACCCTCCTCCTGGACGGGTCCCTTTGGCTCAATGGGGGTGGATGGTGGGGACACATCTGAGCTTTACCCCCCTCTCCATCTGGCCCTGAACCCTTAGGAGATGCAGCCTCACATCTATGGTCCTCGTTGCCCCTCTGCAGCACAACCAGCAGCTGCTGGGCTGCAATTGCTATGTGGGATATACTAATTAACCACTATTTAACGAGCAGCTTTGGAGAGCCGGAGGGGATGCATTGGAGCCCTTCCTTCCCATGGCCTTATCCCGACCCCCCGGCCCTACACACCCCCATTCTCCAGCAGTTTGCCCCTGTAGATCTTGTCCTCCACCACGTCGGTCCAATACAGGGAGCTCTGGTTGAGGTGGAAATCCAAAGCGATGGTGTTTCTCAGGCCGGGCACCAGGACGCTGTAATCACCGCGGTGCAGATCGATGCGTCGGATCTCGTGGCGGTTGGAGAAGATGATGAAGGGTTTGAAAGGGTCTGAGGAGCAAAACGAGGGGGTTCAAAGGGGGATTAGGACACAGCACAGGGACCCACAGCCCTCAGAGGGGGGCAGCTCTGCCCCACATCCCCCCTGCCCCACAGCAGACCCTTAGCACCATTAACAACGCAGCAGCCCAAAGCCCTAGAGCCCTTCCTTCCCCCCCAGGTCCTGCTTGGTGCTGTAGGATCAATGCCACCCCCACCCCTGGCACCCACCGAGGCTGCGGCAGCTCTCGCCATCGGGCTCCAGCATCCAGCCCTCGTAACACGAGCACTTGACGTTGTATTTGTCCTGCTCGCATTTCTGGCTGCACTTGAGGTGCTTGGCGCAGTAGCTCTGGATCTGGCAGGTCTTGTTGTCCGTCCCCAGCTCCATCCCCAGGGGACAGGAGCACACGATGCCCTCCCCGGGGGCTACGGTGCAGTTGTGGCTGCAGCCACCGTTGTTCAGAGAGCACTGATCTGTGGGGAGGGGGTGGGGGGTCAGCTCCAGCCCTGAGTGTGTCACCCCATCCCTGTGTGTCACCCCCATCTCTATGTGTGTGTGTCACCCCCATATCCCTCTGTGTGTCCCCCCATCCCTGTGTGTGTATCCCCCCATCCCTGTGTCACCCCATCCCTGTGTGTCCCCCCATCTCTATGTGTGTCCCCATATCTCTATGTGTATCACCCTATCCCTGTGTCCCCCCATCCGTGTCACCCCATCTCTATGTGTCCCCCCATCCCTGTATCGCCCCATCCCTGTGTGTATCACCCCATCCCTGTGTGTGTCACCCCATCTCTATGTGTCACCCCATCTCTATGTGACACCCCATCCCTGTGTGTGTGTGCCCCCCCATCCCTGACTGTATCACCCCATCCCTGTTTGTCACCCCATACCTGTATCACCCCCATATCCCTGTGTCTGTGTCCCCCCATCTCTATGCGTGTCCCCCCATCCCTGTGTCACCCCATCCCTGAGTGTATCACCCCATCTCTATGTGTATCACCCCCATATCTCTATGTGTGTCACCCCATCTCTATGTGTATCACCTCATCCCTGTGTGTCACCCCATCCCTGTATCACCCCCATCTCAGTGTGTATCACCCCCATCCCTGCGTCCCCCCATCCCCATGTGTGTGTCCCCCCATCCCTGTGTCACCCCATATCCCTATGTGTGTCACCCCCATCTCTATGTGTGTGTGTCCCCATCTCTATGTGTCCCCCCCATCCCTGTGTGTCCCCCCATACCTGTATCACCCCATCCCTATGTGTGTCACCCCATCTCTATGTGTGTCCCCCCATCCCTGTGTCACCCTATATCCCTATGTGTGTCCCCCCATCTCTATGTGTCCCCCCCATCCCTGTGTGTATCCCCCCATCCCTGTATCCCCCCATCCCCACACTCCACCACAGCCCCCCACTCACCGCACAGCTCCCCCTCATCGGAGCCGTCCCCGCAGTCATCGGCTCCGTCACAAAGCTTCTCGGGGGGGAGGCAGATGGAGGTGCTGTTGGCACAGGTGTGCGAGGGAGGTTTGCACACCAACGACTCGCAGTTCTCCTCGTCTGAATTATCCTCACAATCACTGTCCCCATCGCAGACCCACGCTTTGCTGATGCAACGGGCTGCAGGGATTGGGGAGGAAGGATCAGAGACAGGGATAGAGCCCATAGAGCCCCCCATATCCCCATTGCTATTAAACCCAATGCACCCTGAGCATCACACAGCACTGAGCTCCCCCTCACCCGAGTCCTTGCAGCCAAACTTGACGTTGGGGTCGCACACGTGGGTCACCCCCTCGCAGTTCTTCTCGTCGCTGGAGTCCATGCAGTCGGTGTCGCTGTCGCAGCGCCAGCGCATGGGGATGCACAGCCCGTCCAGGCGGCATTGGAACTCATCCGTGTGGCAGCCCCCGGGTGGGCGAGTGGCTGCAAAGTGAGGGGGGGGGGGGCACAGCTCAGCACCTCCATATGGGGCTATGGGGCGGGGTGGGGGGGCAGCAATGGGGCCAGAGGGGATGGGAGCATCCATGGGAGCACCCAGGATGCGTGAAGGCAGCAGAGCCCACAACATGAGGCTGGTCCCCATCACCCATCCCTGTATCCTGGCTGTGCCCACCTCCCCATTTCCATCAGCCAACCCTGCAGCCCCCAGCCCCACAGCAGGGATTCAGGGTGGGGAGGGGGCTGCAATCAGCTCATCTCACCCTGGGCTCACCCATATCATCCATCCCTCCATCCTGGCTGTGCCCACCTCCCCATTTCAATCAACCACCCCTGCAGCCCCCAGCCCCACAGCAGGGATTCAGGGTTGGGGAGGGGGCTGCAACCAGCTCATCTCACCCTGGATTCACCCATATCATCCATCCCTCCATCCTGGCTGCGCCCACCTCCCCATTTCCACCAGCCAACCCTGCAGCCCCCAGCCCCACAGCAGGGATTTGGGGAGGGGGCTGCAACCAGCTCATCTCACCCTGGTTGGTGCAGTTGGCGTGAGTCTCGTCGCTGTAATCCCCGCAGTCGTTGTCCCCGTCGCAGGTCCAATGCACCGGGATGCAGCGCCCGCTGTTGCATTTGAACTGGTTGCTGGAGCAGGAATGGCTGCAACCCGCCTCGTCGCTGTTATCCCCACAGTCATTGTCTATGGGGGGGGGGAAAGAAGGAGAGGAGAGGGGTCAGAGAGCACCCAGAGCTGGGGGGGGGATGGAGGGGGGAACAGCAGGGATTGGGCAGAGCACACAGACAGATGGACAGACAGACAGACAGACGGACACGGGGGGGGGCAGCCCCTCTGCTGCTGGCAGAGGAACCCCACAGGGATGGCTGGGCTGTATGGACAGCCCCATAGATCCCACCCATCCTCTGATGTTCCCCCCCTCCCCTCACCCCAATAAACCCGACCCCCCCCCCAACAATGAAACACAGAAACTGCATAGATCAGCCATGGACCTGAGGGGGGGGGATAGAGGGGGAGCTGGGGGGCACCCAGCGCCAATGGAAGGTGGGGGGCAGCACAATGAGCATGGGGTGCATCCATAGGGACACAGCACAGCCATGGGGGGGTGGGGGGGGGCAGCTGGAAGGACCCCCAGTGGGTGATGAGGGTTTGATGGTGACATTGGAAGCTCCCCATTGCTTCATCCTGCACTCAGTGATGTGACAGTAACCAGCACTGCAGCTCCTCTGCCTCCCCCCATATATCCCCATATGGGATGCTCAGGGGGTGGGCAGCACCAGGGGGGGGGGCTGCAGGCTGCACCCTCACCCTACAGCCTAAACACTGCAATGAGGGGAGCACTGCACTGCAACAGCCCTATAGCATCTAGAGGCTGCCACCCCAATGGGGGCTGCAGCTCTCCGGGTTGGGGGGTGGGGGGGGGGGCAGGATTTGGGGTGTTGCTTGAGGGGCAGGTGGGGGCCTGGTGCATGGCGATCTATGCACTAACCGGAAGGTTTTGGACAGTTCTTTTCGTCAGAGCCATCCCCACAATCTTTTTCTGAAACACAGAACCAAGCAAGACAGGAGGGTGTGTGGGCACGGTGACAAACACGACACCACGGATATGGACGGACGGACAGCAACGAGGATGGACACAGCGACACGGACACACGGACACTGATGGGGGGGGGGGAGATCAGAAGCAGCGGAGCTGATTGGGGACCTGCTGGCAATGCAGCCCCTGCACATGGCTGCATGTGGGGGGGGGGCATAGGAAACACGCAGCCCCTTGTTGGAGCAGCTCCATGGGGGGGGCTGACCATGGGGTTTGGGGGGATCCAGGAGCATCTTGCACCCCATGGGGTTCTCTGCTCATCTCCAAGCTTGCTCGTTAACCCTGAAGCCACTAATTAACCCTAACGAGGCAGAGCTGGTAGGGAGATGGAATTGAAGCTGTGGGGATGGAGGGTGACCTGGGGGGCAAAGCTTCCTCCCCAGCCCTGAGCACAGAGCGGAGCCCTTTGCTGCCTTCCTGGGTGCAGAGCTTTGGTACCTTGCAAACAAGGCTGCAATGAGCCCTGGCAGTGCTGCTCTGCAGCCCCATGCAGCCAAAGCAATGTGGGTCTCACCTCCCTGTGCTGCCCTGGTGCTCAGCATTAAGGCCCTGCAGGCAGGTTCCAGCTCCCACCTCTGATCTCCCCATCCCTTGGTGCCCCTTGCAGCCCCTCACCGTTATCGCAGCGCCAGTTGATGTTGATGCAGCGGCCGTTGTTGCAGGTGAACTGAGTCAATGGGAAGCAGGTGGGGTAGGCTGCAAAGGACGGGGGGGCACAGTCAGCACAGCCATAAACCACCCCCTACGTGCCCACCCCATAGGGACCCCCCCCAGCCATAAACCACCCCATGAGCCCACCCCATAGGGAACCCCCAGCTATAAACCACCCCATATATGCCCACCCCATAGGGACCCACCCCCAGCCATAAACCACCCCATGAGCCCACTCCATAGGGACCCCCCCAGCCACAAACCACCCCCTATATGCCCACTCCATAGGGAACCCCCCCAGCCACAACCCACCCCTATATGCCCACTCCATAGGGACCCCCCCCAGCTATAAACTACCCCATGAGCCCACTCCATAGGGACCCCCCCCAGCCACAACCCACCCCCTATATGCCCACCCCAGCCATAAACCACCCCATGAGCCCACCCCATAGGAACCCCCCCCCCAAGCCACAAACCACCCCCTATATGCCCACCCCATAGGGACCCCCCCCCAGCCACAAACCACCCCATGTTCCCACCCCATAGGGACCCCCCCCAGCTATAAACCACCCCATATGCCCACCCCACAGGGACCCCCGCCCCCAGCCATAAACCACCCCATGTTCCCACCCCATAGGAACCCCCCCCCAGCCATAAACCACCCCATGTGCCCACCCCATAGGGACCCCCCCCACCCAGCCATAAACCACCCCCTATATGCCCACCCCATAGGAACCCCCCCCAGCCATAAACCACCCCATGTGTCCACCCCATAGGGACCCCCCCCAGCCACAAACCACCCCATGAGCCCACCCCATAGGGACCCCCCCCAGCCATAAACCACCCCATGTGCCCACCCCATAGGGACCCCCCCCAGCCATAAACCACCCCCTATATGCCCACCCCATAGGGACCCCCCCCAGCCATAAACCACCCCCTATATGCCCACCCCATAGGGACCCCCCCCAGCCATAAACCACCCCATGTGCCCACCCCACAGGGACCCCCCCCAGCCATAAACCACCCCATGTGCCCACCCCATAGGGACCCCCCCCAGCCATAAACCACCCCCTATATACCCACCCCATAGGGACCCCCCCAACCACAAACCACCCCCTATATGCCCACCCCACAGGGACCCCCCCCAGCCATAAACCACCCCCTATATGCCCACCCCATAGGGACCCCCCCCAGCCACAAACCACCCCATGAGCCCACTCCATAGGGACCCCCCCCAGCCACAAACCACCCCCTATATGCCCACCCCATAGGGACCCCCCCCCAGCCTCAAACCAACCCATGAGCCCACCCCATAGGGACCCCCCCAGCCACAAACCACCCCATGTGCCCACCCCACAGGGACCCCCCCAACCACAAACCACCCCCTATATGCCCACCCCATAGGGACCCCCCCCAGCCATAAACCACCCCCTATATGCCCACCCCATAGGGACCCCCCCCAGCCATAAACCACCCCATGAGCCCACCCCATAGGGACCCCCCCCAGCCATAAACCACCCCCTATATGCCCACCCCATAGGGAGCCCCCCAGCCATAAACCACCCCATAAGCCCACCCCATAGGGACCCCCCCCAGCCATAAACCACCCCCTATATGCCCACCCCATAGGGACCCCCCCCAGCTATAAACCACCCCATAAGCCCACCCCATAGGGACCCCCCCAGCCATAAACCACCCCATGTGCCCACCCCATAGGGACCCCCGCCCCAGCCACAAACCACCCCATGTGCCCACCCCACAGGGACCCCCCCCAACCCACCACACGACGCGGATTCATCCGAGCGATCCCCGCAATCATCATCCAGGTCACAGGTCCAGGAGATGGGGATGCAGCGTCCGCTGGCACATGAGAATTGATTGGGGGAGCAGGTCCGGGCTGGGGCAGGTCAGATAGACACAAAAAACACCATCAGCCAATAGAACTAAATGGGGAAGGAGCCCCCTCCCCATTTAAAAGCTGCCCCCCCCCCTCACCTGAGCAGGTAGAGTTGGATTCATCCTCGTTGTTCCCGCAGTCGTTGTCCCCATCACACAACCAGCGGTTGGGGATGCAGCGGTTGTTCTTACACTTGAAACGATCCGAGGGACAAGTGTGCTGGTCTATAATGGGGGGGGGGCACATATATAAGCTCATAGCGGCCTATTTCACCCCCAGTCTCACTATGGGGGGGGTTACTCACGGCACAGCTCGGGCGCCTCGTCGCTGTTATCCAGGCAGTCGTTGTCGCCGTCGCATTTCCAACGCTCCTGGATGCAGCGGTTGTTCTTGCAGGCGAATTCACCGGGCTGACACTGAGGGGGGGGGATGTAGGAGGGGTTGGCTGCAAAGGAAAAGCGGGGAGGGGGAGGATGGGGATGGGGATGGGGGGGAGGCTGTAACCACCAAGTATGGGGACAACAGCACCCATATGGCCGCCCCACATGGCCATAGGTGCAGACCCCCCCCCCCATTGCCCCCCATGGAAGCCGTACCCTCACAGGTGACAGTGTCTGCTCCCAGGACCTGATCCTCGGCGCAGGCGCATTGTCGGCCCCGTGGTGTGGCCAAGCAAAGGCTGCTGCAGCCGCCGTTGTTGACTCTGCATTTATTGGAGCCCACTATGGGGATAAAGAGGGTTGGGGGGGGTCAGCAATCAGGTGGGACCCCAATGGGCTCCATAGCTGGAATGTGGCTGATGAACCAGGAGGGAGAGAAGGGAAAGGAATGGGATGGAAAACCAAGAGTCCAGGGTATCACCAAGAGCTCCTCAATAGGGCCCTGCTGTCCCCCCAAGCTCTTCAATAGGGCCCTGCTGCCCCCCAAGCTCCTCAATAGGGCCCTGCTGTCCCCCCAAGCTCCTCAATAGGACCCTGCTGTCCCCCCAAGCTCTTCAATAGGACCCTGCTCCCCCCCCAAGCTCTTCAATAGGACCCTGCTCCCCCCCCAAGCTCTTCAATAGGACCCTGCTGCCCCCCAAGCTCTTCAATAGGACCCTGCTGCCCCCCCAAGCTCTTCAATAGGGCCCTGCTGCCCCCCAGGCTCTTCAATAGGACCCTGCTGTCCCCCCAAGCTCTTCAATAGGGCCCTGCTGCCCCCCAAGCTTCTCAATAGGGCCCTGCTGCCCCCCAAGCTCCTCAATAGGGCCCTGCTCCCCCCCCCAAGCTCTTCAATAGGACCCTGCTCCCCCCCCAAGCTCCTCAATAGGACCCTGCTGCCCCCCCAAGCTCCTCAATAGGGCCCTGCTGCCCCCCAAGCTCTTCAATAGGGCCCTGCTCCCCCCCAAGCTCTTCAATAGGGCCCTGCTCCCCCCCAAGCTCTTCAATAGGGCCCTGCTGCCCCCCAAGCTCTTCAATAGGGCCCTGCTGTCCCCCAAGCTCCTCAATAGGGCCCTGCTCCCCCCCAAGCTCCTCAATAGGGCCCTGCTCCCCCCCAAGCTCTTCAATAGGACCCTGCTGCCCCCCAAGCTCTTCAATAGGACCCTGCTGTCCCCCCAAGCTCTTCAATAGGACCTCCCAGACCCCCAAGCTTCTCAATAGGACCCTGCTGCCCCCCAAGCTCCTCAATAGGACCCTGCTGTCCCCCAAGCTCCTCAATAGGACCCTGCTGCCCCCCAAGCTCTTCAATAGGACCCTGATGCCCCCCAAGCTCTTCAATAGGGCCCTGCTCCCCCCCAAGCTCCTCAATAGGGCCCTGCTGCCCCCCAAGCTCCTCAATAGGACCCTGCTGCCCCCCAGGCTCTTCAATAGGGCCCTGCTGCCCCCCAAGCTCTTCAATAGGGCCCAGCCCCCCAAGCTCCTCAATAGGACCCTGCTGCTCCCCAAGCTCTTCAATAGGGCCCTGCTGTCCCCCCAAGCTCTTCAATAGGGCCTCCCAGCTCCCCAAGCTCCTCAATAGGGCCCTGCTCCCCCCCAAGCTCTTCAATAGGGCCATGCTGCCCCCCAAGTTCTTCAATAGGACCCTGCTGCCCCCCAAGTTCTTCAATAGGACCCTGCTCCCCCCCAAGCTCCTCAATAGGGCCCTGCTGCCCCCCAAGCTCTTCAATAGGACCCTGCTGCCCCCCAGGCTCTTCAATAGGGCCCTGCTGCCCCCCCAGGCTCCTCAATAGGGCCCTGCTCCCCCCCAGCCTCTTCAATAGGGCCCTGCTCCCCCCCAATCCCCGTGTCCCCATAGCACTGAGCACCTTGCTGCTGCTGCGCGTCGTACATGCGGATCTCGAAGATGGGCGGCCGCTCGTTGCGCAGCAGGCTGACGGCCTTGGAGCTCTGATCCAACCTATAGATGCTGCCGCTGCGATATTCGGTCCAGAAGAGGAAGCTGCTGTAGTGGCACAACCCGAAGGCATGGTTCAACTCCGGACCCTCATAGACGATCTGTGGGGATGGGAGGAGAGGGCTGCAATGAGATCTGCCCATAGGGCAACGCTATGGGGTGGGATGATGTGCCCATAGGGCAACGCTATGGGATGGGATGATGTGCCCATAGGGCAACGCTATGGGATGAGATGATGTGCCCATAGGGCAACGCTATGAGATGGGATGATGTGCCCATAGGGCAACGCTATGGAATGGGATGATGTGCCCATAGGACAACACTATGGGATGGGATGATGTGCCCATAGGGCAACACTATGGGATGGGATGATGTGCCCATAGGACAACACTATGGGATGGGATGATGTGCCCATAGGACAACACTATGGGATGGGATGATGTGCCCATAGGGCAACGCTATGGGGCGGGATGATGTGCCCATAGGACAACACTATGGGGTGGGATGATGTGCCCATAGGACAACACTATGGGGTGGGATGATGTGCCCATAGGACAACACTATGGGGTGGGATGATGTACCCATAGGACAACGCTATGGGATGGGATGATGTGCCCATAGGGCAATGCTATGGGATGAGATGATGTGCCCATAGGACAACGCTATGGGGATGATGTGCCCATAGGACAACGCTATGGGGCGGGATGATGTGCCCATAGGACAACACTATGGGGTGGAATGATGTGCCCATAGGGCAACGCTATGGGGCGGGATGATGTGCCCATAGGGCAACACTATGGGATGGGATGATGTGCCCATAGGGCAACGCTATGGGGTGGGATGATGTGCCCATAGGGCAACGCTATGGGGTGGGATGATGTGCCCATAGGACAACACTATGGGGTGGAATGATGTGCCCATAGGGCAACGCTATGGGGCGGGATGATGTGCCCATAGGGCAACACTATGGGATGGGATGATGTGCCCATAGGGCAACACTATGGGGTGGGATGATGTGCCCATAGGGCAACACTATGGGGTGGGATGATGTGCCCATAGGGCAACGCTATGGGGCGGGATGGGGGTGGAAGCAGGATGGTCAACCCTGAGACCATCAGGAACCCACCTTGCGCTCGGTGCCATTGAGATAAACCATCTCGATGCGGTCGTAGAAGGCGTCCACCCAATAGAGGATCTTGGCTGGGATGTCCAGGCTGAGCCCGTTGGGCCACAGGACGGTCTTGGATGTGATGAAGACGTTGCGGTTGGTTCCGTCCATCCAGGCCCGCTCGATTTTGCCCCTCTTGCTGTCCTTGGGGTCCTCCTCCCAGTCTGTCCAATACATCCACCTGCAGCCAACGCGGCCGTCACACACACACACAGCCCAGGCCAACAGCGCCTGGAATCCCATATGCAGCCCATATACAGCCCATATACAGCCCATATACAGCCCATACGCAGCCCAGGCCAACAGCACCTGGAAATCCTATATGCAGCCCATATACAGCCCACATGCATCCCATATACACCCCATATACAGCCCATATACAGCCCATATGCAGCCCATACGCATCCCACATGCAGCCCATATACAGCCCATACGCAGTCCATATGCAGCCCATATGCAGCCCAGGCCAACAGCACCTGGAAATCCCATATGCAGCCCATACGCATCCCATATACATCCCATATACAGCCCATATACAGCCCATATGCAGCCCATACGCATCCCATATACATCCCATATACAGCCCATACGCAGCCCATATACAGCCCATATGCAGCCCATATGCAGCCCATACGCAGCCCATATGCAGCCCATACGCATCCCATATACATCCCATATACAGCCCATATGCAGCCCATATACAGCCCATATGCAGTCCATATACAGCCCATATACAGCCCATACGCAGCCCATACGCAGCCCATACGCAGCCCATATACAGCCCATATGCAGCCCATATACAGCCCATATACACCCCATATGCAGCCCATATGCAGCCCATATGCAGCCCATATGCAGCCCATATGCAGCCCATATACAGCCCATATACAGCCCATATGCAGCCCATATACAGCCCATATGCAGCCCATATGCAGCCCATATGCAGCCCATATGCAGCCCATATACAGCCCAGGCCAACAGCACCTGGAAATCCCATATGCAGTCCATATACAGCCCATATACAGCCCATATGCAGCCCATATACAGCCCATATACAGCCCATATACAGCCCATATGCAGCCCATATGCAGCCCATATACAGCCCATACACAGCCCATACACAGCCCATACGCAGCCCATATGCAACCCATACGCAGCCCATATGCAGCCCATATACAGCCCATATGCAGCCCATATGCAGCCCATATGCAGCCCATATACAGCCCATATGCAGCCCATACGCAGCCCATATGCAGCCCATATGCAGCCCATATGCAGCCCATACGCAGCCCAGGCCAACAGCACCTGGAAATCCTATATGCAGCCCATATACAGCCCATATGCATCCCATATGCATCCCATATGCAGCCCATATGCAGCCCATATACAGCCCATACGCAGCCCATATGCAGCCCAGGCCAACAGCGCCTGGAATCCCATATGCAGTCCATATACAGCCCATATGCATCCCATATGCATCCCATATGCAGCCCATATGCAGCCCATATACAGCCCATACGCATCCCATATACATCCCATATACAGCCCATACGCATCCCATATACAGCCCATATATGCCCCCCCCCCAGCCCCATGCCCACCCATTCAGGGGGTCCACCACGATGGCTCTGGGGTGGGTCATCTTCCCCTCAATCAATGTTTTCCTGGTCTGTGCCGCCTTCTCCAGCCGGGCCACACTAATTGTTTTCTTGGGTCCATCGTCGGTCCAATACAGGTTGTTCCCCATCCAATCCACAGCGATGCCTTCCACGTTGTGGATCCCTATGGGGCAAAGCAGCCTTAGGAACAGCAGGAGGAGGAGCATGGCCGGCCCCATATCCAGCCCCATAGCCCATATTCAGCCCCATATGGCAGCCCCACAACCCATATCCAGCCCCACAGCCCATATCCAGCCCTATAGCCTACATCCAGCCCCATAGCCGATATCCAGCCCCACAGCCCATATCCAGCCCCACAGCCTATATCCAGCCCCACAGCCTATATCCAGCCCCATATCCCACATCCAGCCCCATAGCCGATATCCAGCCCCACAGCCCATATCCAGCCCCACAGCCTATATCCAGCCCCATATCCCACATCCAGCCCCATATCCCACATCCAGCCCCATAGCCCGTATCCAGCCCCACAGCCCATATTCAGCCCCATATGGCAGCCCCACAACCCATATCCAGCCCCACAGCCCATATCCAGCCCCATACAGCAGCCCCACAGCCCATATCCAGCCCTATAGCCTACATCCAGCCCCATATCCCACATCCAGCCCCACAGCCAATATCCAGCCCCATACAGCAGCCCCATATCCCACATCCAGCCCCATATCCCACATCCAGCCCCACAGCCAATATCCAGCCCCATACAGCAGCCCCACAGCCCATATCCAGCCCCACAGCCTACATCCAGCCCCATATCCCACATCCAGCCCCATAGCCCACATCCAGCCCCACACATCTCACCGTCCTTCAGGATGGTTTCCCTCTCGGTGCCGTCGATCTTCTGCCTCCCTATGAGATAACTGGTGGTGTCAGCAAAGTAAATGAAGCCGGTTTCGGCGTGGAAATCCAAAGCCCGTGGGTTCATCAGGTTCTCGATGGGGATCATGTGCTCATCCGGCACTTTGGCCCCCATGTCCATCCCGCGGATGATGCCCGGCCGCCCTTTGCCATAGACCAGGAACAGCTCGTGCTCGGGCTCTGCAGGGATAATAGGGCAGCTCTGATATCAGACTATGGGCTGTGTATGGGGGGTTCAGGGCTGTGTATGGGGGGATTCAGGGCTGTGTATGGGGGGATTCAGGGCTGTGTATGGGGGGTTCAGGGCTGTTTATGGGGGGGATTCAGGGCTGTGTATGGGGGATTCAGGGCTGTTTATGGGGGGATTCAGGGCTGTGTATGGGGGATTCAGGGCTGTGTATGGGGGGTTCAGGGCTGTTTATGGGGGGTTCAGGGCTGTGTATGGGGGGTTCAGGGCTGTGTATGGGGGGTTCAGGGCTGTTTATGGGGGGTTCAGGGCTGTTTATGGGGGGTTCAGGGCTGTGTATGGGGGGATTCAGGGCTGTGTATGGGGGGTTCAGGGCTGTTTATGGGGGGGATTCAGGGCTGTGTATGGGGGATTCAGGGCTGTTTATGGGGGGATTCAGGGCTGTGTATGGGGGATTCAGGGCTGTGTATGGGGGGTTCAGGGCTGTTTATGGGGGGTTCAGGGCTGTGTATGGGGGGTTCAGGGCTGTGTATGGGGGGTTCAGGGCTGTTTATGGGGGGTTCAGGGCTGTTTATGGGGGGTTCAGGGCTGTGTATGGGGGGTTCAGGGCTGTGTATGGGGGGTTCAGGGCTGTTTATGGGGGGTTCAGGGCTGTGTATGGGGGGTTCAGGGCTGTGTAAGGGGGATTCAGGGCTGTGTATGGGGGGTTCAGGGCTGTGTATGGGGGGATTCAGGGCTGTTTATGGGGGGATTCAGGGCTGTGTATGGGGGGTTCAGGGCTGTGTATGGGGGGGTTCAGGGCTGTGTATGGGGGGTTCAGGGTTGTGTATGGGGGGTTCAGGGCTGTGTATGGGGGATTCAGGGCTGTGTATGGGGGGTTCAGGGCTGTGTGCCCCCATGGCAGCACTCACTCTTGCAGGATTTCCCATCGCTGCCCAGGCTGAACCCGGAGCGGCAGCGACACGTTCGGCTCTTGTGGCTGTTCCCCAGCAGGCAGATATCGGAGCAGCCCCCCGGCTTCCCAAACTGGTCTGGTTCACACGCATGGCTCCGCACTGCAGCACAGACAGGAGCAGAGCACAGCACTGAGTGCCCCATAGCACATAGAACACCCCATAGCACACAAATACCCCATAGCACATAGACACCCCATAGCACATAGAACACCCCATAGCACATAGACACCCCATAGCACATAGACACCCCATAGCACATAGAACACCCCATCCATCCTTTCTTCCATCCTCTCTCCTTCCCCCCCCCCTCCTTCCATCCCCTCTCATTCCATCCCTTCTCCTTCGTTCCCTCCTTCTATCCCATCTCTTTCCATCCCATCTCTTTCCATCCCATCTCTTTCCACCCATTCTCCTTCCATCCTCTCTCCTTCCATCTCCTCTCTTCCCTCCTTTCTCCTTCCATCCCTTCTCCTTCCATCCTCTGTCCTTCCATCCCTTCTAATTCCATCCCTTCTCCTTCCTTCCCTCCTTCCATCCCTTCTCTTTCCAGCCCCTTCCATCCCTTCTTCCATCCTCTCTCCTTCCCCCCTTCCATCCCTCCTTCTTCCATCCCTCCTTCTATCCCTTATTCCATCCCCTTCCTTCCACCCCTTCTCCTTCCATCCCTCCATCTCCCACCCCCAAGCTGCCCACCATACAGCAACCAAACGACCCCCCCCCCCCAAATCCTGCCCCCATCCCCACCCTACATCTACCCAAGGACCCCCCCAGGACCCCCCCCCCCCATTTCAACCTGTTGGCTGCCGTCTCTGGTGGTAGATGTGCAGCGCTCCCCCCTTGTCCACGCGTGTCACCACCTGGTACTCGGTGCTGTTGAAGCGGTTGACGCGGATGACGCTCGTCTTCTGCTGCGCGTTGGCGTTGTCCGAGTTGGTGGCGTAAAGGTAGTTCTCAAACACCGTCAGCCCGTAGAGGTGCTCGATCTGGAGGCACAGGGAGCAGTGACAACATGGGACACGGCCCTGGGGTCCTGCTGTGTGCCGTGGGGCTGGAGATGGGGGTCTCAGTGTGTGCTGTGGGGCTGGAGATGGGGGTCCTGCTGTGTAATGAGGGGCAGGAGATGGGGGTCCTGCTGTGTAATGAGGGGCAGGAGATGGGGGTCCTGCTGTGTAATGAGGGGCAGGAGATGGGGGTCTCAGTGTGGGCCATAAGACAGGAGATGGGGGTCCTGCTGTGTGCTGTGGGGCAGGAGATGGGGGTCCCAGTGTGTAATGAGGGGCAGGAGATGGGGGTCCTGCTGTGTAATGAGGGGCAGGAGATGGGGGTCCTGCTGAGTAATGAAGGGCTGGAGATGGGGGTCCCAGTGTGTGCTGTGGGGCTAGAGATGGGGGTCTCACTGTGTGCTGTGGGGCAGGAGATGGGGGTCCCAGTGTGGGCCATAAGGCAGGAGATGGGGGTCCTGCTGTGTGCTGTGGGGCAGGAGATGGGGGCCCCAGTGTGTAATGAGGGGCAGGAGATGGGGGTCCTGCTGTGTGCCATAAGACAGGAGATGGGGGTCCCACTATGTGCCATAAGACAGGAGATGGGGGTCCTGCTGTGTGCTGTGGGGCAGGAGATGGGGGTCCCAGTGTGTAATGAGGGGCAGGAGATGGGGGTCCTGCTGTGTGCCATAGGGTAGTAATGGGGGTCCCATTGTGCACCATGGGGTAGGAGATGGGAGCCCCACTATGTGCCATAAGGCAGGAGATGGGGCACCCACTGTGCACCATGGGGTAGGAGATAGGGGTCCCACTGTGTGCCATGGGGCAGGAAATGGGGGTCCTGCTGTGTAATGTGGGACAGGAGATGGGGGTCCCAATATGTGCCACGAGGCAGGATATGGGGGAGATAGGGGTCCCACTATGCACCATGGGGTAGGAGATGGGGGTCCTATTGTGCAACATGGGGCAGGGGGATGAGGGTCCCCCTGTGTGTGATGAGGCAGGAGCTGGGGGTCCCACTGTGCACCATAGGGTAGTAATACGGGTCCCATTGTCCACCATGGGGCAGGAGCTGGGGGTCCCATTGTGCACCATAGGGTAGTAATACAGGTCCCATTGTCCACCATGGAGCAGGAGCTGGGGGTCCCACTGTGCACCATAGGGTAGTAATGGGGGTCCCATTGTCCACCATGGGGCAGGAGCTGGGGGTCCCACAGTGTTCCACGGGGTAGAAGATGGGGGTCCCACTGTGCACCATAGAGCAGGAGCTGGGGGTCCCACTGTGCACCATAGGGTAGTAATACGGGTCCCATTGTCCACCATGGGGCAGGAGCTGGGGGTCCCACTGTGCACCATAGGGTAGTAATGGGGGTCCCATTGTCCACCATGGGGCAGGAGCTGGGGGTCCCGCTCACCAGGATGCCTTGGATGATGGTGTGTCGGTTCTTGCCCTCGTAATCCACCACCTCGATGTAGTCCAGGTAGGCGTCAGCCCAGTACACCAGGCGGCTCACCAGGTCCAACGTGATCCCATGGGGGAACACGATCTTACTGTCCACCAACTTAGTTCGGTTCTGCCCGTCCATATCACAGCGCTCCACCTTGGGGATCTGCCCGTAGTCCGTGAAGAACACTTTGCTGCCCCATAGGAAGCAAATGAGGATGAGGATGGACCCAATGCACCCAGTGCATGGAGCTGATGCACATGAGCTGCTCCGCAGGGTCGAGGTGCATTGGAAACCACCCCCTTCTCCCCCTATATCCCGGCCCCATAGCGATGCTCACCCCATGGTGGGGTCCAGCGCGATCCCTTTGGGGTTGTAGAGCTCCAGGTCCAGCAACGTGACGCAGGTTTGGCCGTTTTTATTGCACACAAAGATGCGATCGTCGATGTCATCCACAAAGTAGAAGTTGCCCGTCAGCCAATCGATGGCCATCTGCTCCACGTCTGTATGGGGGGATCATCAGGGTTAGGGGGGGTTATAGGGCAGGAGCCCCATAAGGGGACACACAGCACATGGAGGAGCCCCCCAGCCCCATTCGTTGCCATTGAATGGGGACACACACAGCTCAGACCCCGTCCAGGCTGATCCTACCCACCCCAAAGGGCTCCCATTGCATCCTCACATCCCATTATCAGCTCCCATATCAGCTTAAAGCCTCCCTGCCATAAGACCCCAATGAAGGCTCCATCCCATTTCAACCTATGGCTCCAATTGGGGTCTTGCAGCTGCACTGCCCATATTGAGCAGTGTGCACATAGGGGAGGGCTGTGCAGGGGGGGATGGATGTGTGGGGTGAGCAGAGGGGGGCTGGGGTGCAGCAATGGGGTCAGGATGCAGCAGAAAGGTTGCATTACAGCATGGGGTGAGGATGCAGCAGTGGGGTCAGTGTGCACCATGGTGTGCAGTGCTGCATTGGGGTGCAGCACAGGGTTGGGGTGCAGCAATGGGGGCTCAGCCCCCGTGGAGCAGTAGGGGATGGCAGCAGCTGCAGCACTGCCCAGCATTGCATTGCCCAGCATTGCTGCATTGCATTGCATTGCACAGCATTGCATTGCCCAGCATTGCATTGCATTGCCCAGCATTGCAGCATTGCATTGCATTGCACAGCATTGCATTGCACAGCATTGCCCAGCATTGCATTGCCCAGCATTGCAGCATTGCATTGCATTGCATTGCATTGCCCAGCATTGCATTGCCCAGCATTGCATTACCCAGCATTGCATTGCATTGCACAGCATTGCATTGCCCAGCATTGCCCAGCATTGCAGCATTGCATTGCACAGCATTGCATTGTCCAGCACTGCCCAGCATTGCAGCATTGCATTGCCCAGCACTGCAGCATTGCATTGCATTGCCCAGCATTGCCCAGCATTGCAGCATTGCATTGCATTGCCCAGCACTGCAGCACTGCATTGCATTGCCCAGCATTGCAGCATTGCATTGCATTGCCCAGCATTGCAGCATTGCATTGCATTGCCCAGCATTGCAGCATTGCATTGCATTGCCCAGCATTGCAGCATTGCATTGCCCAGCACTGCATTGCCCAGCATTGCAGCGTTGCATTGCATTGCCCAGCATTGCAGCATTGCATTGCCCAGCACTGCCCAGCATTGCAGCATTGCATTGCCCAGCATTGCAGCATTGCATTGCCCAGCATTGCATTGCCCAGCATTGCATTGCCCAGCACTGCCCAGCATTGCAGCATTGCATTGCATTGCCCAGCACTGCAGCACTGCATTGCATTGCCCAGCATTGCAGCATTGCATTGCATTGCCCAGCATTGCAGCATTGCATTGCATTGCCCAGCATTGCAGCGTTGCATTGCATTGCCCAGCATTGCAGCATTGCATTGCCCAGCACTGCCCAGCATTGCAGCATTGCATTGCCCAGCATTGCAGCACTGCATTGCCCAGCATTGCAGCATTTCATTGCATTGCCCAGCATTGCAGCACTGCATTGCCCAGCATTGCATTGCATTGCCCAGCATTGCAGCATTGCATTACATTGCATTGCCCACCCCTGCCCATCCCTGCCATGGAGAGGAGCCCTGCACCAAAGCAAAGCACCAAACGTTCCCCCGCACTGGAGCAGTTGGCGGCAGCAGCCGCTGACTCACAGTCACAGGACACAGTGCAGCCATAGGGGGGGGGGGGGGGGGGAGGAAAAGAGGGGGGGGGTGGGCACAGCGAGGGACCTTTGGGACCCTGAGCCCCCCCCCAACATGGGCACCACCCACCCACTGCCTGCAATGGGCGGCTGTGCAATGAGGGGGTAATGGGGGTTAATGGGGGGGGGGGTTGGGGTCGGACCCCCGCCCAATGCTGGGGGTGATTCAGGCTGCTCCATGGCCAGGCCCTATTTGTGCAGCTGGAAAGCATTACGGCTGCTCCGAGGCTTTTGTTTTTCCCTTCCCCATCCCATTCCCCCCCCACCCCCCCCCCCTTCCTCTGCAGGAATCGGGTTTTAAGCTCCTTATTATTAATTATCGCTATTAATTAATAGGATTATTCAGTTCCATCTTGTCTCGGGGGGGGGGGGGGGCTTTGACACCAACCATTGCCCCCCCCCCCCTCACATTCCGCCCTACTCAGACCGACCCCTATTATAACCCACATTATAACACCCCCCCCATGCCCTTCATACCCCCCCCCCCATCCCCATGTGGGTGGGTGAGGGATGGGATGGGGGGGGGATGAAGGGGGGGGTCCCTCCTTGCTCAATCAGCTCTGGGTGTTGCAAAGCATTGCAACACACGACGGCCGCATTTCCTCAGCTCCATTTCTTTGCTCATGTCTGGAAATGGGCTTTTTATGTTGGGGGGGGGGATGGAGAAGGAGGGAGGGGGGGGGGTTGAACTTGAGAGGCTGCTCAGAGCTGCACTGCAGCATTATATTGGGGGGGGGGGGGTAATCAGACCCACACCATGAGCACACAAAGACCCCCCCCCCATTGCAAACCCCCCCATCTGATACAGAGATTTTGGGGAACTATTTTTGCTGAGGCAGCACAGTCCCCCCCCTTTTAAACCCCCCCCCCCCCATAATGAATCAGTCTCTCTCGCAAACCCATCAATCACAGCAGGAAGGAAACGCAACCTCAGTCTCTGACTCAACCCATTTCAACACCTCCCTGGGATGGATGCAATGAGATGGAGCCCAGCACCCCAAACCTCCCCCCCCCATCACACAGACCCCAAACCACAAGGGAACAAACCCTGAGGGCCCCCCACCCCCAACACCCCCCATTGCAGACCCCATCTGAAAGTCCCCCCCCCTCCCATAGTGACCCATGAGGTCCCATATGCATATAAAGGAGCAACGCTCAGTTCTGCTGCTGCTCTTTGCAAGCCCTACAGCTCCCACCCTACAGCCCCCACCCTACAGCCCCCAGCCCCATTAAGCCCTGTCCCACAGCCCCAATCCCATTGCCCACAGCTGCTACCCCATGGATCCCAGCCCTATTCCCAACCCCACAGCCCCATTTCCAGCCACAAAACCCCACAACCACAGCTCCCCACCCCACAGCCCCCACTCTATGGCCCCCAGACCCACTTCCAGCCCTATAGCCCCAGCCCCCACCCCATTAGCCCCAGTCCCAGCTCTACAACCCCACATCCATAGTCCAAGTCCCAGCCCCCCCAGCCCCATAAGCCCTGTTGCTCTACAGCCCCAATCCCAGCCCTACAGCCCTATTTACAGCCCCAAAGCCCCATCCCTACATCTCCCATCCCACTGTCTCCAGCCCTATAGCCTCAGCTCCACAGCCCCAGCCCCAGCCCCACAGCCCCCAGCCCCATTTCCAGCCCCATCCTGGGCTCCATCAGCCCACAGCTGCCACGGAGAAGCTTTGGAAAAGCCACTGCATGTTTTCAGTTCAGCAACGCCTCCGAAGAGGAGCAGAGGATTGCAAGGAATTCACACCCCGCGGCTCCACGCACACGTTGGGTCCCCTCCTGTTTTTAACCCCAATTCGTTCCCTACGTTCACAGCACCCCATAACCTGCAGCAGCTTCTGCCTCATCCCATCCTCATCCAACCTCTGCAACAGCAAAAGGCTCCGAGGACCCCTTTGCCTTCGTTAAGGTTTGCTAATGAGACGGGGCACAGCCACAAAGCCACCCTGAATGGCTGCAATGGGGGGCAGTGGGGTTATGGGGTGGGATGGAGCCCCATAGCGATGGTGCTGTGCTGTGTGTGCACCCCCATATCTCCCCCTCCCCTCCTATGGGGCTGCTGCCCACAGTGGGGTGAATGGAAGGCAACCAAGGGGCTTCTCATTAATTGCATTGCCCCCTCCTGCATTGCATTGCATTGCATTGCCCCCTCCTGCACTGCACTGCATTGCATTTCCCCCTCCTGCATTGCATTGCATTGCCCACTCCTGCAGCACATTGCCCTGCATTGCACTGCTCATTCCTGCATTGCATTGCATTGCCTCTTCCTGCAGCACACTGCATTGCATTGCCCACTCCTGCATTGCATTGCACTGCTCATTCCTGCATTGCATTGCCCTGCATTGCACTGCATTGCATTGCCCACTCCTGCAGCACATTGCACTGCATTGCACTGCTCATTCCTGCATTGCAATACATTGCATTGCCCCTTCCTGCATTGCACTGCATTGCATTGCCCACTCCTGCAGCACATTACACTGCACTGAGCAATGCAGACCCACCCCCTGCCCACCCTGCAGCCAACAGGGAGGGCAGTGAGCACACAGCACAGCACTGCACTGCACTGCACTGCATTGCATTGCATTGCATTGCACGGAGCACAACCAGCCCAGCTCTGCTGATCCACTGCAAGGAGAGCCCTCAGCACCGCAGCAAAACAGGAACACAAAGAAAGGAATCAGTGCATGGAACGGCGCCCATCCCTCCTTCTTGCCAAGCTCGTCCACAGCGGAGCCTCTTTCTTGGCTGCAGCGAGGAAGAAAAACAGCCCTGCATGCAAAGCAAGGCAGGAAAGCAGCCGTTCTTCCCTGCAGCCCATTCACCCTCTGCAGCTCCTCTGCTTAATGGTTGGGTTGTAGAGAGCAACGGGGCTGAGATGGAGGCAATGGAAACATCCCAGGGCTGGATGCTGCTGGGAAGGGATCTTAAGTGTCTTTTAAGGCTGATAATGGAAGGGCCTGAGATTTCAAAGGCCTTCCTGAGGGTTTGGGGTGGGAAAGGGAAAGAAAACAGCAAACCTTGAGATGAGCAATGAGAAATCAAGAGAGAGATGCAGCCCTTGGCCTGCTCCGGAGTGTTCAAGGCAATGCAAGGCAATGCAAGGCAGTGCAAGGCAATGCAAGCCAATGCAAGGCAGTGAAATGCAATGCAAGGCAGTGCAATGCAATGCAAGGCAAGGCAATGCAAGGCAATGTAAGGCAGTGCAAGGCAATGTAAGGCAGTGCAAGGCAATGCAATGCAAGGCAATGCAAGGCAGTGCAATGCAATGTAAGGCAGTGCAATGGAATGCAATGCAAGGCAGTGCAATGCAATGTAAGGCAGTGCAATGCAATGCAAGCCAATGCAAGGCAGTGCAATGCAAGGCAAGGCAGTGAAATGCAATCCAAGGCAGTGAAATGCAATGCAATGCAAGGCAAGGCAGCACAAGGCCGTGCAATGCAATCCAAGGCAGCACAAAGCAATGCAATGCAATGCCTGCAGTGCTTTGGGCATGCAAAGCATTGGTACCCAAAGGGAGAGGGGGGAGGGGTCTGTGTGGGACCCCCAGTGCTGCCATGAGCTGGTTGGGTTTTGTTTGCTTCCCAAACTCCAAAGGAATTGAGGGCGTTGCATCAGGAAACACAGAGAGAGCTCAGGATCTGGTGGAGCAAAGCCCCATTTAAATGGGGCAGGGGGGTGTTATGATGGGGCAGGGCTGTAGATCAGCCCCCATAGAGGAGGGGGGTTGTGCAGCTCCTGCTCTGCGGTGCTGGGGCTCCGTGCACAGCAGCACACGCTGCTTTATGTCCTTGAATGCGAGCTCACATTCGGTGCCTGCCAGGATTTCCCCCTGATTCAAAACAGGAGTGGAATTGTCACACAGAGCAGGGGAGGGATTGAGACAGAGAGGAAGGGAGGAAAGCAGGGAAGCACAAGTTCCCCTTTCTGCAGCTCAGTGAGGGCAGGAAGGATGCGGCCGTGGCTCCTGGTTGCTCACAACACCCCATAGAGAGAGCAGATGCTGCTCTGCTGCTGCTGGGGTTGCACCCTGCTTTTCCCCTATGAGCAATAGGGGATGCTGCTGGGGGCAGGGAATGGGCCAGGAGATGGGCAGCAGCATCCAGCACAGCTCCCATGGTGCTGTATGACACCAATCACCCCCTTGTAGGGACACAAAGGGGATATAAAAGGTCCTAAGGCACCAGGCTGTGCTGTCCCAGCCTTATAATGTCACTATAAGGCAGCTGGGACTGCTCACTCTCAGCCCTATGCTGCCCCATGGGATGTGGATGGAGCCCCATTAGCACCAGGGAAGTCTGGCTCCTGCTGTGAGCTGCTCAACAGCACAAAGCAGCAGCTGCTAATTGGGTTCACGGGGCTTCATGTCCCTGCCGGGGGGAGGAGGAGGAGGGGAGGGGGGTGACATTATAATCAGAACATCCCCAAACCCACCCCAGGCTTTGGGACCAGGGGGGGAGGCAAGACCCCAAGCTCAGCCCTGAGTGGAGAGACCCAAAGGGAAGCTCACGAGGGAGGAAGGAGAACACAAAGTCAGAGCTCAGAGCAGCCGTGGTGGGGATGTGAGGCACAAGCTCAGCCCCTCCTGCTTAATTTGAGGCTGTGAAAGCAAAGGGTGAGGCCTCTCCCTATAAATACACACAGCTCCATCCATCCCACACACACTGGGAGGCCAAGGAGGGGGCAGGGGGGTGGCATTGCCCTGCTGTGACCCCATGGGCTCACGGTGCTTCTTCTCCATCTCCCAGCAAAGGGCTGAGATCTCAGCACTAAAACCCAAGCATGGGAGAGCAGCAAAACCCCAACAGGAGGCTGTGGTGCATCGCCCTGTGAGTCACCACGGAGCAGATTTGGGGTTGGGATTCCTGTAATCAGTGCTTTGGGTGGGGATGGAGGCAAGAGGAGCATGGGGACAAAAGCAAAAGAGGAAACGAGAGCTGCCCTCCCCAAAGCATCGTGCAGGTGCCATCCCCAAAAGGCCATTGCTCTCTATGTGTTTGCACCAAGAAACCATAGAAATAACCAGAGGGAAGGAAGAGGGAAAAGCCAAAGTTAAAAGGGGAAGGAGGAGGGAAGCAGTGCAGGAAGAGCCGTCTCATATATCCCATATATATCCCATATATCCCATATATATATCCCATATATCCCATATATATATCCCATATATCCCATATATATATCCCATATATATCCCATATATATCCCATATATATCCCATATATATCCCATATATCCCATATGTATCCCATATATATCATATATCTCCCATATATCTCCCATACATATATCCCATACATATATCCCATACATATATCCCATACATATATCCCATACATATATCCCATACATATATCCCATACATATATCCCATACATATATCCCATACATATATCCCATACATATATCCCATACATATATCCCATACATATATCCCATACATATATCCCATACATATATCCCATATATATATCCCACATATATCCCACATATATCCCATATATATATCCCATATATATATCCCATATATATATCCCATATATATCCCATATATATATCCCATATATATATCCCATATATATCCCATATATATCCCATATATATCCCATATATATCCCATATATATATCCCATATATATATCCCACATATATCCCACATATATCCCATATATCCCATATATATCCCATATATATCCCATATATCCCATATATAACATAGGGAAACTCACGGTGCAGGCTGAGCGAGATGTTGATGGATCGTTCCTCCACGAAGCCCTTGAGGTTGGGGATCTTGGCACATTTGAGGATGGTTTGGGACGCGCTGTCACCCACGTGCACCCAACACACGGTGTCCTCGATGTAGTTGAAGTCCATGGCCGTGGTCTGCTTGGCGCTGGTGGGGGTGATGTTGGGGACGGGGGCTCCGCTCAGGTACGTGGCCAGGATGTTCTGGGAGTTGGCAATGAGAAGAACTGGGGGGCGATCCACGGGTTCTGGAGGGGGGGGGAAGAGAAATGGGGATGTGACAGCACACACACAGCAGGGGGGGCAGCTTAAGGCTGAGACCAGGGCTATAATGGCTCCTTATGGCAGAGAACAGGGCTATAAGGGCACCTTAAGGCTGAGAACAGGGCTATAAGGGCACCTTAAGGCTGAGAACAGGGCTATAAGGGCACCTTAAGGCAGAGAACAGGGCTATAAGGGCACCTTAAGGCTGAGAACAGGGCTATAATGGCTCCTTATGGCAGAGAACAGGGCTATAAGGGCACCTTAAGGCTGAGAACAGGGCTATAAGGGCACCTTCAGGCTGAGAACAGGGCTATAAGGGCACCTCAAGGCAGAGAACAGGGCTATAAGGGCACCTTAAGGCTGAGACCAAGGCTATAAGGGCACCTTCAGGCTGAGAACAGGGCTATAAGGGCACCTCAAGGCAGAGAACAGGGCTATAAGGGCACCTTAAGGCTGAGAACAGGGCTATAAGGGCACCTTAAGGCAGAGACCAGGGCTATAAGGGCACCTTAAGGCTGAGACCAGGGCTATAATGGCTCCTTATGGCAGAGACCAGGGCTATAATGGCTCCTTATGGCAGAGAACAGGGCTATAATGGCTCCTTATGGCAGAGAACAGGGCTATAATGGCTCCTTATGGCAGAGAACAGGGCTATAATGGCTCCTTATGGCAGAGAACAGGGCTATAATGGCTCCTTATGGCAGAGAACAGGGCTATAATGGCTCCTTATGGCAGAGAACAGGGCTATAATGGCTCCTTATGGCAGAGGACCACTGCAGTGAGTGCACCTTAAAGCAAAGCGTGGTCCCACTCCCAGCAGGAGCCGCCCAGGGGCCTGTTGTTGCTCTCACCATTCTTTGCTTTGCAGGACCTGTTGTCAGGCTGCAGCAGGTATCCTTCAACACAGCTGCACGTGTAGGAGCCCTCGGTGTTGGTGCAGGTCTGGCTGCAGGTGCCGTAAACGGTGCATTCATCGAAGTCTGCAAAATAAAGGGGAGCATTAAGGTTTGGAGCAGCAAACATCCTTCTATGGCAGCCACCATGTGCAAGGCAGCCCAGCAACACACAGAAAGCAAAGGGACCAACACAACATCACCCCACCCTCCCTTGTTACCCAGCATCCTAACCCTAACCCTAATCCTAACCCTAATCCTAACCCTAACCCACATGCACACACAACCTGCATCCTTCCTACCCCTCAGCTCAGCAGCCCTATGGTTGAATGGAGACCACCACCCCATTGGGAGCCCAGAGGTGCTGAGCCTCAATGAGCCCCTTTAGGGCTCCTCTATGAGCCCCCCCCCCCAAACCCACACCCACCTTTGCAGCTCCTCCTGTCCTCAGCCAGCTGGAAGGAGTTGTTGCAGTAGCAGGCAGGGCCGCTCAGCGTGGGCACGCAGTGATGCTGGCAGCCCAGCGCTGTGCAATTGGCCAATTGCTCTGCAATGAAAGGCACAGGAGGGGTCAGACAGAGCAGAGCTCGGTGGGGTCTGCCCCCCATGGGACCCTTCCCCTTGTAGGGCAGCTCAGCCTCGGGTCTGTAGCTCCACAGCAGCCAAGGAAATAGGGTAAAGCCTTCAGAATACATGGCATTAAGTGGGGAGGGGGCCAGGTGCAAAGGGCAGCAAATGATCAGCCAGAAGGATGGGGTGTGATGGGAGCTGGGGGTGCTCAATGGGGCCTGATGTGCCCCACACTGTGCTGCCATAGGGCTGAACCTGGGATGGCTCCTGGGAGCTGCAGAGCATTGCAGCAGCGTGCATTGCAGCACTGCTTGCTCTGCACTGCTCCACTCAGGGCCTGCAGGATGAGCAGCACAGCCCTAAACACCCAGCAAAGCTCAGGGCAGGTTGTGGGGCTCAGCACCCATAGGGAGCTCAGCAGCACCCAGCAGCTGCCCTGGCCCCGAGCCACCAGCACCATGCCATGCATTGCCCAGCTGTGAATAATGAGCTCTCATTTAACCGGTGAGACCTATTAGCTAAATATTCATTGTCAGCCAGGGCAGGGCTTCCCAAAGGGCTGCAGGAAGGAAGAGAGAGAAGCTGCATGTCCCAGCAAGGGATTGAGTTAAATGGGATGGAAACGGCCCTAAAGGAGCCCCCAGGCTGGGCTTGAAGCATTGAGCCAGCCCTGGGGTCAGCCCAGGACACGAGTTTCAACGCAGCTGATCTGAGCAGCGATGAACGCTGAGATTTGGGGGAGAGTTTCCCAACAGGATTAACAAGAAGGGAGCAGCCAGGAGACCAATGGGGGGGGGGGAACAAAGCACCTGGAAATATGGAAAAAAATCCATCAGCATCTCTTATCTGCACCAGAATCCCGACTCTCCAAGCTGTTAAAGCCAGGAGACAATGCAGCTATTTAATGGCCTGCAGGCTCAGGAATGATGGGCATTTACTTGCAAGCGGCTCTGGATAATCTCTGAGTGCTCAGACTGCCAGCTCAGCTGCCCCCCCAGAACCTCCTGCTGCTGGGACGGGGGCACCAGCACCTCCAGCAGGGCAAAGCTTGGCCATAGAACAGCAGGGGAGCAGCCTGGATCCCACCCCCAACCCAACAGCAGCTCAGGGACCTCGTGATGTACCCAATATGGGAGGGAACAGAGCAAAGGGGGTGGGGGGGGGGGGGGGGTTGGTGATGCTGTCCCCATAGATCTCTTAGTCCGAGGGTGATAAGAGAGGAAATGGCAGCCCATCTCCCAGCACCTACCCCTGCAGTGCGGCCCCTCATCCGAGCCGTCGAAGCAGTCGTGGAGCCCATTGCACAGTTTGCTCATGTGGATGCACAGCTCGGTGCCCAGGCAGTTGTGCTCGTTGGGTTGGCACCGCGACACTTTGCTCTGAGGGCCTGCAAGGACAGCAAAAGGGGCAGCAGTCACTACCTAAACCAGGGTGCAACCAGCCGCCCCCCTCCATCACCTCCCCATAGCACCCACTGTGCATGGGGGGGATATATGGGCACCCTATAGCAGCTATAGGGCACTGCAAACACCTTCAATCCCTGCTTTGAGCCCTGGGGTCCCACAGCTCCATGAGCACGTGGGTGCATGGAAGCTCGGTGCTCAATGTGCATCCACAGGTGCCAACAAACCCTTTTGCTCCTCTGTTACAGGCAGAGCAGCTCGCAGGGGGGTTGTTAAACACCGGGGTTACACGCTACCAGGAGCCTTAATCTCCATTATTAACTCCCCCAACTTACAAAGGAAGCACAGCTTATTTGTTTAAGCTGCTCTGAAAAGCAGCACAGCATTAAAGGCAAACAACAAAACACGCTGCAAAGCAAATCAGATCCCCCCAAACCCCACTCAAAGCTCTCCCGGTGCTTCAGCTCCAACCAAGAGAGCAGCCCCCAGGACTCAGCTTCCCCTCCTTGCATTGCACAGCAAATCCTGCAGCCCTCAGGTTGCATTGCACTGCAAGTCAGCCCAGGTTTAGCACACAGGCTTGGAGCAGGGAGGACACTCACAGCTCTGCTGTGCATCCCCTGTGCATTGGAATCCCCTCCCCTCCCAGACAGGAGCCTCCACCCACCCCAGTGATGAAACAGCAAATAGTTTCTGGATGAGCAGCCTCAGAGGGTTGGGTTGTTTTCCTCTGCCCTTCCCAACTGAGCTCCGTTACACAGAGCTGCAAAGTCCTGCAAGCGAGCTGCACTGAGCAGCCCCAAAACACAGCAGTGTTGGGGGGGGGGGATCCATGCAAAAGTCCTGCCCAGAGGACATGGGATGATCCCACATTGCCAAGGTCCATCCATCCCACCACTCCATCCCATCCCATCCCATCCCATCCCATCCCCATCCCCATCCCACCCCATCACATCTAATCCCATCCCATCCCATCCCATCCCACCCCATCCCACCCCACCCCATCACATCTAATCCCATCCCATCCCATCCCATCCCATCCCACCCCATCCCGTCCCACCCCACCCCATCACATCTAATCCCATCCCATCCCATCCCACCCCATCCCATCCCATCCCCATCCCCACCCCACCCCACCCCATCACATCTAATCCCATCCCATCCCATCCCATCCCATCCCACCCCATCCCATCCCATCCCATCCCATCCCATCCCATCCCATCCCATCCCATCCCATCCCATCCCATCCATGGTTCATGCAATGCGCCCTTGGTGCCCAAAGGATGGGAATCCAAAGGGCTCCAGCTGCCATATCCACCCCTTTGAGCACAGAGATGCTTTTCCAACACATATAGGAACATTTCCAGCTTGCTCAGCACTGCCAGATCAACCAATAAAACAACAGGTTGGAAAAGACTTTGAGATCATTGGGTCCAAGCAGATGGGATGGATGCAGAGCTCAGGATGGGAACCTGAGCACCAGGTTCTATTGCAGCCCTGGGAGCACACATTGCTCCCTGCTCTCCATTCCAGCCCCCAAAGGGATGCTCTGCCCCTTCCTCAAAGGGGGTTGAACCACGCTGCCATCAAGGCATTGCAAATTAAGGGTTAATTAAGCACCACCAAGCAGGCCAAAAGAAGGAAGGCAACAGAATGAAGTGCACAGCTCGGATCCGCCGTGCCCATTATTCCCCAGCACAGAGCCTGGATCAGAACTGCTTATCGCACACAGGGCAGGATTAATCTACAAGCCGCTCTGTTTGCTTTTGACTGTGTGGGTTTGCTAATAAATGAGCCCATTTATTACATGTGACAAGCTTGTGGTACACCCCAAGGAGCTGAATTAGGCCGGAATTTTAACCTCACTTGGAAATAAAAAGGGAAGGGGGGGCAAGGAAAGAAGCAAAGCAATTCGTTCTTCCATAAATAAGGGCTGTAATTGATTTGGCAACAGCCCAAAGAGATGGAAAAGCTGCAAAGGGAACAGATGGGAGCGTGACCCGGAACGGGCAGGTCCTGCCCATGGTTCTACATTGGGTGCCAGCACCCAGCACTGCATCATCCCAGGGTCACTATGTGGGTAAGCAAAGTGCTGCAGCTCCTCCTGCTCCTGGATGGGGTTGCTTGGCTTCAAGCATGGATGCAAACAACCCCCCATCTCAGCTATGGGGTGCAATGGGACTGCAGGAAGCAGTGTGACACCCATCTATGGGGCCAGCAGGACAAACAGCCACAGCAAGTCCATATCCCTGCACCCTTTTGCTTTGCAAGAAGGGAGGAGGCTCTCATCCAAGCTTTGCTCCTTGGGAAGGACTGATCCGACCCATGGTGGGATGTGAAAGCGAGGAATCAGTGCATGCCTCTCCTATGGACACGAGTGCATCCATAGGGCTGACAAGGGAACTCTCCCTGTGCTCAATGAGAGTCCCCTGGAGAGGAAAAGCTTCCATAGAACAGACAGCATTTGCAGAGCCCATGACATGAGTGTATCACTGCAATGTAAACAGCCCTGCCTGGCTGCCACAAGCAGCATCCGCAGCCAGGGCTGGGGATAATTCAAAGACATCCTAATCATTCAATCATAGGAATCAAAGTCATTCTGTCCCTGCCAAGAAGATAAGGAGGATTGAGGGGGGGGGATAAGAGCCTTCTGGGTGCCCCGGTGCCAAAGTGGCGTGAGAAAAGCTCCCCTGGCACATCAAGAGCTGCCTGCCAGTGCTGACAGGTCGGGCTGTCAGCACGAGCCTGGGCAGGAGCAGGCAGAGCTCAGCATCCCTCTGCCCATGGGAGAGGCACCCATAGGCGATGCCCATCCAGCCCCAGCAACCAGCCGAGGGCTGAGTGCAGGGTGTGAGATCTGGGGGGTCCCTTCTGCCCTTTGGAAGGTGGGGATTTCATCTTATGGGGGGTATAGATGTGATGATGGTGATGATGGTCCTTCCCCAGCTCATCCAGTGGGTGCCGTCCACCCTGCAGCCCCACCAGCACCGCTCAGACAGTGAAGAATAAGGAAAAAGAATGAGGTTTTAGGGGGGAAAAAAAGAGCATCCAGGGCGTCCATCTACCTGTCCAAGTGGATAAAGAGAGAGCTGTGAGCTGCACAGCCAGTGCAATACGTCAATCAGGACGGATTCCTTCCAGCCTCCAAACCGTCCCGCAGTAATTTTCCAGGGCTGCAGATTAAGCGGAGCCAGACGGGCCCATCCCAACCCCCCCCATCCCTCCCACGGAGGGGACGGTTGCATCATTTTTTTTTTGCTTTCAGAAATAAATAACTCCGGCGCCGAACCGCAGCCTGCTGGGGAGGAAACTGTGTGCCAAGAACAGCGGGAGCACAGGCAGGATGCGGCCATAATGCTGGGTGTCAATTGCAGCACTCAGCATAGAGAAATATGGGGGTGAACTGCAGGAGCTCCTGGCCCTGTTCGACCCAATATGGCTCCCTGTTCATGGCCTGTCTTGTACAACCCAGTGTAGATCATGGCCTGTCTGACCCAACATGGCTCCCTGATCATGGCCTATGTTGTCCAACCCAATATGGCTCCCTGATCATGGCCTATGTTGTCCAACCCAATATGGCTCCTGGCCTTGTCCAACCCAACATGGCTCCCTGATCATGGCCTATGTTGTCCAACTCAATATGGCTCCCTACTCGTGGCCTGTCTTGTACAACACAATATGGCTCCTGGCCCTGTCCAACCCAACATGGCTCCCTACTCATGGCCTGTCTTGTACAACCCAACATGGCTCTTGGCCCTCTATGACCCAACATGGCTCCCTGATCATGGCCTATATTGCCCAACCCAACATGGTTCCCTACTCGTGGCCTGCCTTGTACAACGCAACATGGCTCCTGGCCTTGTTCAACCCAATATGGCTCCCACCCCTGTCCAACCCAACATGGCTCCCTGCTCATGGCTTGTCTTGTACAACCCAACATGGCTCCTGGCCCCGTCCAACCCAACATGGCTCCCTGATCATGGCCTGTCTTGTCCAACCCAACATGGCTCCTGGCCTTGTTCAACCCAACATGGCTCCCTGATCATGGCCTGGCCCTGTCCAACCCAACATGGCTCTTGGCTCTGTTCAACCCAATATGGCTCCCACCCCTGTCCAACCCAACATGGCTCCCTACTCGTGGCCTGTCTTGTACAACACAACATGGCTCCTGGCCCTCTCCAACCCAACATGGATCCCTGTTCATGGTCTGCCTTGTCCAACCCAATATGGCTTCCTGCTCATGGCCTGCCTCATCCAACCCAATATGGCTCCTGGCCTTGTTCAACCCAACATGGCTCCCTGATCATGGCCTATGTTGTACAACCCAATATGGCTCCCTGATCATGGCCTGTCTTGTCCAACCCAACATGGCTCCCTGCTCGTGGCCTATATTGTCCAACCCAACATGGCTCTTGGCTCTGTCCAACCCAATATGGCTCCTTGCTCACATCCTGGCCCTGTCCAACCCAATATGGCTCCCTGTTCATGGCCTATATTGTCCAACCCAACATGGCTCCTGGCCCTGTCCAACCCAACATGGCTCCCTGATCATTGGCCTATATTGTCCAACCCAATATGGCTCCTGGCCTTGTTCAACCCAACATGGCTCCCTGATCATGGCCTGTCTTGTCCAACCCAACATGGCTCCTGTTCCTGTCTGACCCAACACAGCTCCCTTCTCCCATCCTGCCCCTTCCCAGCCCCATTCCCCCTATGGTTCCTCCCTTACAGTGTCCCAGCCCCACTCATTAACCCCACACCCCCTTCCCCTCCATCCCTGGGGCATCTCCTGCCTCCCCCCACCACACACTGACCCCAAAATAGCCCAGACCCCCCAGCAGCACCCTCAGCATCCAGATGGGAGCAGATTAAAGCAGCATCATCCTCAATAGGACCCCAATGGCAAACAGCCGGACGGATGGAGCTGGTTGGTACCCAGCAATACACCATGAAGGGGTGAAGTGGGAGCAAGGAGGGGGGGGGTCCTCAAGCAACAAAATGGAGCAGAACAGAAAGGGGGCGACGTGGAAAGGAAATCATACATACAGATATCGGGTGATTCATCCGAGCCATCGGGACAATCCTTCTCCCCGTCACAGCGCCAGCCCTTAGATATGCACGTTATCTGATCTTTGCATGCAAACTGTTTGGGGCTGCACGTCTTGGGTGCTGGATGGGAAAAGAAAAACAACCAGAATGAAGAAGATCAGTTTCTTCCCAATGATTTCTTTCCTTCCCCCAATCCCCAATCATAAATAGGAGCTGAAATGAAGGACCACATCGCTAATGAAGGTTGCAGGTTGTTAGCTGATCCATCAGCCCAGAGCCCTGATAAATATAAAAGTGAGGCATTAATGGCAATGGGAGGAAGCAGGAGTGGAGCTCCATGTGCTGGAAGATGGTTTAGGTTGGATTAATTCATTGCTGGGAGCCCAAAGGTGCTGAGATTCCAATGGGATGAATAAAAGAACAGGGGGTGAAAGGAAAGAGGGAGATAAATGGGAAAAGCCAAGTGAGAATGGATTGAAAAGCCTCATTTCACATCATGGGGGGGGTTGGGGTGGTCAATGGGGGGTTGGGGTGGTCAATGGGGGGTTGGGGTGGTCAGTGGGGGGGGTTTGGGGTGGTCAATGGGGGGTTTGGGGTGGTCAATGGGGGGGTTGGGATGGTCAGTGGGGGGTTGGGATGGTCAATGGGGTTTGGGGTGGTCAATGGGGGGTTTGGGGTGGTCAATGGGGGGGTTTGGGGTGGTCAATGGGGGGGTTGGGATGGTCAATGGGGGGTTGGGGTGGTCAATGGGGGGGGGTTGGGGTGGTCAATGGGGGGTTGGGGTGGTCAATGGGGGGGTTGGGGTGGTCAATGGGGGGTTGGGGTGGTCAATGGGGGTTGGGGTGGTCAATGGGGGGGTTGGGTTGGTCAATGGGGGGGTTGGGGTGGTCAATGGGGGGGTTGGGGTGGTCAATGGGGGGGTTTGGGGTGGTCAATGGGGGGGTTGGGGTGGTCAATGGGGTTTGGGGTGGTCAATGGGGGGTTGGGGTGGTCAATGGGGGGTTGGGGTGGTCAATGGGGTTTGGGGTGGTCAGTGGGGGGTTGGGTGGTCAATGGGGGGTTGGGGTGGTCAATGGGGGGTTGGGATGGTCAATGGGGGGTTTGGGGTGGTCAATGGGGGGTTTGGGGTGGTCAATGGGGGGGTTGGGGTGGTCAATGGGGGGGTTGGGGTGGTCAATGGGGGGTTTGGGGTGATCAATGGGGTTTGGGGTGGTCAATGGAGGGTTTGGGGTGGTCAATGGGGGGGTTGGGGTGGTCAATGGGGGGGTTGGGGTGGTCAATGGGGGGTTGGGGTGGTCAATGGGGGGGTTGCAGCCCCCAATGTGGCCCCCCAGCACTGCAATGCTGTCAGCAGGGAGGGAGAGATGCTGGCGGGGTTTTTTGGCCAGCAGACACTGCAGGAAAAGTTCTTTGTTGGCTGATGCACAATTGGCAGCACCGCAACAACGGGGAGCAAAAATGCAACGTGTGTTTGGAGCAGCGCAGAGCACGGAGCAGGCAGCAAAGCTCAGCTGAGAGCTGCAGCTGTGCAAGGCCTGTCCTGCATCACAGCCCCCTCCCATGCACTGCAGCCCCCTCCCATGCACTGCAGCCCCTCCAGCTCTGCACCCATCATGGGATGGGGATAAAACCCTAAGAGACCCCAAAGCCGCCCTGGGGTGTTTCTAAGTGGGAGTGCACTGGGTGCCAGGATAGCAAACAGCCCCCAAGGGTGGGAGTAAATCAACTTCCAGGACCCTAAATACCCCCAGATGGGAGCGAGTTGGATGTCAGGACCCCAAACACCCCCAGGTGGGACTAAGTCAGCTTCTAGGACCCCATACACCCCTATTGTGGGAGTAAATCACCTTCCAGGACCCCAAATGCCCCCAGGTGGGACTAAGTCAGCTTCTAGGACCCCATACATCCCCATAGTGGGAGTAAATCACCTTCCAGGACCCCAAATGCCCCCAGGTGGGACTAAGTCAGCTTCTAGGACCCCATACATCCCCATAGTGGGAGTAAATCACCTTCCAGGACCCCAAATACCCCCAGGTGGGACTAAGTCAGCTTCTAGGACCCTATATACTCCCAGGTGGGATCAAATTACCTTCCAGGACCCCAAATACCCATAAATAGGAGCAAATCACCTTCCAGGACCCCATACACACACCTAGCCCCATTCAGCTCCAGTCTCAGCTCCCACCCTGCAGGTCAGTGTTTGCAAAGGATGAGAGCTGGACCGTGGGTCAGCACCTCAGCCCTGCAGTCCCAATGGAGCACCAAAGCATCCCAAAGCTCAGGGTTTCCATAAGGATCTTCCATCCCAGAGCCGTATACCAGGCTCACACCACCAGCACTGCCCCCCATCCCCATGGCAAAGCATTGGGATGGATGCAAGGGTGGGCGATGAGGGTTGATGTGCATCAATGGTGTGTTCACGCGGAGCCAAATTCGGGCCCTGGGAGCTGCAAAAGTGGGAGCTGAGCTGAGCTGAGGGGCTCCAACCTCGGAGGGAGGGGAATAAAAGGGGCCTTCATATGGCACACAATGGGCGGCTCAGAGAGGAGCCCAGCTGCAAAGAGACTCCATGGCAAACATCCCCCTCTTTAGCAGTCAGAGGAGTGAGCCCTGCTTAAAAAAGAAGGCAAAAAGAGAGGAAAACGGGGCTCCAAACAACACGTGGTTGTGCTGGTGCAAGGAGGGAACCCTGCTGCCATGGGGAGGGTTGGGGATGTGACCCCCCCCCCCATAATGCATGTGGATGATGGGTGAATCCAGGGGGGCTTCCAAAGCACTTTAAGAGCTCCATGCACCACCACTATGGTTTGCTTGTAGCCTATAGGAGGATATAGCACCCCGCTTTCCATGGGGGCGCTGAGCAGGAGGGTCCCCCTCCTCCACGAGACCCCGAATCCCCTTTGATGTGTAGGATGAGACCCCGAGAGAAGCCCCCAAAAGCTTCGGGACCATCTGAGGGCTCCACCCCATCTCTCCTTCCTCGGGAGGAGGCAGCTCCGCAAAGGAAACGGGGCTGGCAATAAAGACGGGTTGGAATGAGCGTGATTTGCAAAACAGATGTTCCAACCCGGGGGGGGGGGAAGAGAGAGGGAGAAAAATAAACCCACTCCGCATTCCTCCTAGGTCTTCGGCCCCATATCCCATAGGGTCCCCCTCCGACCCCCCCCCATAACCACACAGAGACCCCCAGGGGGTCCATTGGCTGCAGCACAGCACCCTTCCATAGCCACAATGCGATCCCTTATGCCTTCACTTTCTGCCTTTCCTTCCACCCCCCCCTTATTCCCCAAATCCATCCATTCTTTGTTCTCAGATTTCAGAGCCTTTCGTCCCCTTTTTTGCCTCCCCATCGCTCTGATGGAGGCACTGAGGTTTACCCTACGGCGATGCCCCATAGCGGAGATATAGGGCACAGAGCTATAGGGCACAGAGCTATAGGGCACGGAGCTATAGGGTACGGAGCTATAGGGCATGGAGCTATAGGGCACGGAGCTATAGGGCACAGAGCTATAGGGCACGGAGCTATAGAGCACGGAGCTATAGGGCATGGAGCTATAGGGCATAGAGCTATAGGACACGGAGCTATAGGGCACGGAGCTATAGGGCACGGAGCTATAGGGCACGGAGCTATAGGGCATGGAGCTATAGGGCACGGAGCTATAGGGTACGGAGCTATAGGGCACGGAGCTATAGGGCATGGAGCTATAGGGCACGGAGCTATAGGGTACGGAGCTATAGGGCACGGAGCTATAGGGCACGGAGCTATAGGGCACGGAGCTATAGGGCATGGAGCTATAGGGCACGGAGCTATAGGGCATAGAGCTATAGGACACGGAGCTATAGGGCACGGAGCTATAGGGCACGGAGCTATAGGGCACAGAGCTATAGGGCACGGAGCTATAGGACACGGAGCTATAGGGCACGGAGCTATAGGGCACAGAGCTATAGGGCACGGAGCTATAGGACACGGAGCTATAGGGCACGGAGCTATAGGGTACGGAGCTATAGGGCACGGAGCTATAGGGCACGGAGCTATAGGGCGTAGAGCTATAGGACACGGAGCTATAGGGCACGGAGCTATAGGGCATAGAGCTATAGGACATGGAGCTATAGGGCACAGAGCTATAGGGCACGGAGCTATAGGGCATAGAGCTATAGGGCATGGAGCTAATAGGGCATGGAGCTATAGGGCACGGAGCTATAGGGCACGGAGTGGGACCCACCAAAGGAAAACACAGAGCTCCCAGCCCTACAACCAAACCCGTCTGTCCTCAGGCCATACAGAACCAGCCCGACTAACACAGACCTTTAAAACAACACAACGCGGATCCCGCAGCCGTATTTTATCAATAGAGGGGGGGGTTGGGATTGAGGCTAATTTGTTTGGCTTGCATTTAAACACAAGATCTCCAAACAGTTCAAATGCATTTTTGCCATTCTTCCATCCCCCCCCCCCCCCCCCTTTCCTTTTCCTTTTCCTTCTTTGCAAAGGGGGAAGATTCAAACCAGACTCCGGCCATAACGGGGCTCTGTTCTATGGCTCTGTTCGCTCCGTCCCATTCGGAGCCGCAAATATTTGGGCTGTGAAAGAGGGGGAGGAAGAAAAGGGGGGGGGGGGTGAAGGGGGAGGGGCTGCCTCAATTGCTGAGTAAATGTTGACTTTAAAAGACTGAAGGGGGGGGGGGTTGTGTGTGTTTCCTTCCCCCCCCCCCCCCCAACACTTTCCAGCTGAGAAATAGGATGGGGGGGGGGGTTGCAAAGGGGGCTGAGTGGGGGCAGAGCTGGGGGATGAGGGTGGAGAGGAGCCGTGGATGAGGGATGGGGGGGGGGGGATGGTGCTGCACCCAATGACACGTGGCACAGACACCCAGCGCTGCTGCCGGGACCCCAAACAGCCCCCAAATGGGAGTAAGTGGGATGTCAGAACCCCATAAACCCCCCGAGTGGGAGCAAATCAGCTTCCAAGACCATAAATACCCCCAAGGTGGGCGTGCATTGAGTGCCAGGACCCCAAATACAGCTGGGTGGGAGTCCATTGGGTGCTGGGACCCCATATACCCCCAAGTGGGAGCAAGTCAGCTGCCAGGACCCCATACACCCCCAGAAGTGAATGCATTGGGTACCAGCACCCCATACACCACCAAGGGGGTGCCAGGACCCCAAACACAACCTGGTGGGGGTGCACTGGGTGAGAGGACCCCAAATACCCCCCAAAGGGAACCAAATTAGCTGTCAGGACCCCAAACACCCCCCCGGTGGGAGCAGACCAGGTATTGGGCTGCCAGGACCCCCACCACATCTATACCCACCCTCAGGTCCCACTGATGGCCCCACTGAGGAGCAGCCAAGGGTTAAAGCAGCACAGACCCCAAACCCCCTGACCCCACAGGATCCCCCTGACCCCATAGGACCCCCCCGACCCCATAGGACCCCCCCGACCCCATAGGACCCCCCCGACCCCATAGGATCCCCCCGACCCCATAGGACCCCCCCGACCCCATAGGATCCCCCCGACCCCATAGGACCCCCCTGACCCCATAGGATCCCCCTGACCCCATAGGATCCCCCCGACCCCATAGGACCCCCCTGACCCCATAGGATCCCCCCGACCCCATAGGATCCCACCGACCCCACAGGATCCCACCGACCCCACAGGACTCCCCTGACCCCATAGGACTCCCCCGACCCCACAGGACCCCCCTGACCCCACAGGATCCCCCCGACCCCATAGGATCCCCCCGACCCCATAGGATCCCACCGACCCCTCAGGATCCCCCTGACCCCATAGGATCCCCCCGACCCCATAGGACCCCCCTGACCTCATAGGATGCCCCCGACCCCACAGGATCCCCCTGACCCCATAGGACCCCCCCCGACCCCATAGGATCCCCCCATCCCCGCTGTTCCCTCAGACAAAGGAGGGCAGTGGGGCCACAAATGGAGCCGGCTGAGAGCAGAATCCCCACCGAGAGGGGGAAGGGGAATAAATCCCATTGCAACGTCCCAGGGCCTCCATCACAGAGTGGGTCCTGGGGGGGGGGGGGGGCAGCAAGAAAAGGGATAAGACCCCCCCCCCATTCCTAAGCCCCCTCAGCCACCATCCCTTGTTTTTTCCCCTCCTCCTTTTTGCAGCTTATCTGCAATTGAAATGGAAAAGCAAAAGCAGAACAAAAAGAAAGCAGGGAAACAAAAAGGGTTTGCAGCCAAGAGAAGGGGCTGCAACCCCCCCCCCCCCCCCCTTAACACACACATACAAGTGGTGGGAGGGCTGTGGGGGGGGGCTGGCTGGCAGCAACACATAGGGGGGCATTCCTATTCCCATAGGGGGGCTGGGGGGGTATTCATCCCCCCCATATAAAGGGGGTAATGGGGAAGGGTATTCCTATCCCTATAAGGGGGGGGGGAATCCTACTCCCATATAGAGGGGGTAATGGGGGATGGGGGGGTGTTCCTATTCCCATATTGAGGGGGTAGTGGGGGGGGGGGGGGTATTCCTGACCCCATATAGAGGGAGTGGGGGATTCCTCCCCCCATATAGAGGGTGTAATGGGAGGCAGGGGCATTCCTATCCCCATATAGAGGGGGTAATGGGGATGGGGGATTCCTCCCCCCATATAGAGGGGGTAGTGGGGAGGGGGGCAGCATTCCTATCACCATATAGAAGGGGTAATGGGGGGGGTATTCCTATTGCCATATAAAGGGGGTAGTGTGTGGGGGGTATTCCTACCCTATATAGAGGGAGGGGCATTCCTCCCCCCATATAGAGGGGATAATGGGGGGTGAGGGCATTCCTATCCCCATATAGAGGTGGTGGGGGATTCCTCCCCCCATATAGAGGGGGTAATGGGAGGCAGGGGCATTCCTATCACCATATAGAGGGGGTAATGGGGATGGGGGATTCCTCTCCCCATATATAGGGGGTAGTGGGGGGGAGGCTGCCCCCAGGGCACCCCACCCCCCTTGACCTGGGTTGGGGGTGGGGGGATGTCCCTGATTGGGACCCAAACAGAGCACACGTTATTTATGGCTTCTGGCTGCAGCTGATAAGGATCCCCCGGGATCTGCCCGCGCCGCGCAATAAAGCAATTACACGGTGTGGATTAATTGGCATTTCATCCCCACAGCTGAAACACAGCGCTGGGGGGGGGGGATGGGGAGGGCAGCGGGGTCAGATGGAGGGTGGGATGGGGATGGGGATGGGGATGGGAATGGGATGGGGATGGGAATGGGATGGGGATGGGATGGGGATGGGGATGGGATGGGGATGGGGATGGGGATGGGGATGGGGATGGGGATGGGGATGGGGATGGGGATGGGGATGGGAATGGGGATGGGGATGGGAATGGGGATGGGGATGGGGATGGGGAAGGGGAAGGGGAAGGGGAAGGGGATGGGGAAGGGGATGGGGATGGGGATGGGGATGGGGATGGGGATGGGGATGGGGATGGGGATGGGGAAGGGGATGGGGAAGGGGAAGGGGAAGGGGAAGGGGAAGGGGAAGGGGAAGGGGAAGGGGAAGGGGAAGGGGAAGGGGAAGGGGAAGGGGAAGGGGAAGGGGATGGGGAAGGGGAAGGGGAAGGGGAAGGGGAAGGGGAAGGGGATGGGGAAGGGGATGGGGATGGGGAAGGGGAAGGGGAAGGGGAAGGGGAAGGGGAAGGGGATGGGGATGGGGATGGGGATGGGGATGGGGAAGGGGAAGGGGAAGGGGATGGGGATGGGGATGGGGATGGGGAAGGGGAAGGGGAAGGGGAAGGGGAAGGGGAAGGGGAAGGGGAAGGGGAAGGGGATGGGGATGGGGATGGGGATGGGGATGGAGTGGGGCTGTGTGCAGGGTGGGATGGGGTGGGATGGGATGAGATGGGATGGGGTGGGGTGGCAGTGGGTCCCTATGCAGACCAGCATCGTGCAGCCGCGGCCCTACAAGCACTGGATCCCGGCCAGAGCCATTGGCCTCCATTCCTGAGTCAACTCAATTTCGCTGCCTTTGCAAATAAGGACTTTGTGTAAAATGGGGAACCCGAGCAGAATGGTGCTAGTGAAGAGGAGCAGAAAAAGGCCCTTTGAGGGGACACTGCGGGAATCAAAGTCACTTCTATGGCTGAATAATTAGCGGGCTGTGAGTGCCCTCATTAAGGACATAAAGGGATTCTATTCCACAGAGGAGGGCGGCGCTCCGGAGCTGCTCTGGATTTAGGGCCGTGGTGTGAAAGATGCTCTGAGCCCCATTGATGAGTTATGGGGACCCCAGAGCATCCCACAGCCCCATAGACACCTATGGGCTGAGCCCAGCCCACATTGATCCATAGACACCCCAAGAGCTGAGCCCACATCACACAGCCCTATAGACACCCTATGGGTTGAGCCCACCTCACACAGCCCCATAGACACCTAATCCCAACCCATAGACACCCCATGGGCTGAGCCCACCCCACACTGCCCTATAGACACCCCATGGGCCGAGCCCATCCCACACTGCCCCATAGACACCCCATTGCCTGAGCCCACCCTGTACAGCCCCACAGACACCCCATTGACTGAGCCCACCCCACACAGCCCTATAGACACCAACCCTAACCCCAACCCATAGACACCCCATTGACTGAGCCCACCCCACACAGCCCCACGGACACCCCATGGGCTGAGCCCACCCCACACAACCCTATAGACACCCCATTGACTGAGCCCACCCCACACAGCCCCACGGACACCCCATGGGCCGAGCACACCCCACACCGCCCCATAGACACCTAACCCCAACCCATAGACACCCCATTGACTGAGCCCACCCTACACAACCCTATAGACACCCCATGGGCTGAGCCCACCCCACACAGCCCCATAGACACCCCATGGGCCGAGCCCACCCCACACAGCCCCATAGACACCCCACATCCTCCCACCATTAGAGGTGTGAGCAACCCCATCCCTTGGGTGGGGGCTGGAGGGGGGTTGTAGGAGGAGGAGAGGAATTCCCTGAGCTCCGATTCGGTGCCCCATAGCGGGGACGGCTCGGCCCCTTTGGAAGGCGGCGGCTGTAGGAAGTATTAAAGCCAAGTGCTTCCTTTTGCAAACAATAAAAAACACAACGAGGCGATGCAGGAAACCATTCACAGCGCTGAGCTGCTGCTGCTGCCCGGGGGGGGGTCACCGAGCATCCAAACAAGGTGTGGGGGGGGGGCTGATAGAAAGGGATGAGCAAATGAGCCCAATGGGATCGGCTGAATGCAGCCTGAATAACGGAGCCATAAGAAGAGCTGCAAACAAAGGGATGGAACCACCCGGCAGAGCTGTAGGATGGGATGCATCCGGCCCATGGGATGATGGAGGATCTGACCCTATAATGGCTCCAACCCCATAGCAGCTCCAACCCCATAATGGCACTGACCCCATAGCAGCTCCAACCCCATAATGGAACTGACCCCATAGCAGCTCCGACCCCACAATGGCACTGACCCCATAGCAGCTCCAATCCCATAATGGAACTGACCCCATAGCAGCTCCAACCCCACAATGGCACTGACCCCATAGCAGCTCCAACCCCACAATGGCACTGACCCCATAGCAGCTCCAACCCCATAATGGCACTGACCCCATAGCAGCTCCAACCCCATAATGGCACTGACCCCATAGCAGCTCCAACCCCACAATGGCACTGACCCCATAGCAGCTCCAACCCCACAGCAGCTCCGACCCCATAGTGTCTTTGACCCCACAGTGGCACTGACAGCATAGCAGCTCCGACCCCATAACGGCACTGGCCCCATAGCAGCTCCGACCCCATAAAGTCTCCAACCCCATAGCAGCTCTGACCCCATAGTGGCTCTGATAGCACAGCAGCTCCAACCCCATAATGGAACTGACCCCATAGCAGCTCTGACTCCATAGCAGCTCTGATAGCACAGCAGCTCCAACCCCATAAGGGCTCTGACCCCATAGCAGCTCTGACCCCATAGCAGCTCTATAGGGCCGGGTCCCCCATCCCACCCATCGCCTCCAAACCGCACCACTCACGGTGCTGCCTCATCACCGGGAGAAACATCCTCCAAAGAGCCTAATTAGCCCAGCCAATTAACAGCACAACTTCCAGCTCAATTAGGGCTCCTTCCCATTCAGCTCCGGTGCCTCAGTCCATGCAATTCAGAGCTGCTCCCCATCCCCATGGCCCACCCCACACCCCCACCCCATAGCCGTCCCTTGGGCTCAGGAAGGGACACCATGGCCTACATTTAGTGCTGGGGATGGATGGGCAGAGCGACCTTATAGGGTATATATGGGCACGACCCCATATGTGGGGTGGGTGCCCAATGGGCCCTTTGGATTAGGGCCTGCAGGAAGGAAGCTGAGTCAGCCCCATTCCCAGCATTGGGATCCCAGCGTGGCTGTGGGGCTGCTCACACCTCTATGGGGGGCACAGGACACCCAGCCCTCCCTCCAAGGCACAGTATGGGGCCGTCCCAGCTCCCCCTATAACCAGTGCCCACCCCACAGCAGCACCATTGGCCTCATTAGCTCCAGGATGAGGAGCTGCTCCCACCGCCCTCAATTTGTCCTGTGATGGAGGAGAGGGGCAGCCACAGCCCCATATGGCTCAGATAGGGGGGGACACAGGAGATATGGGGACACAGGAGATATGGGGGGACACAGGGGATAGATATGGGGACACAGGGGATATGGGGACACAGAGGGGATAGATATGGGGGGACACAGGGGATAGATATGGGGGGACACAGGGGATAGATATGGGAGGACACAGAGGGGATATGGGGGGATACAGGGGATATGGGGGGACACAGGGGATAGATATGGGGACACAGAGGGGATATGGGGGGACACAGGGGATAGATATGGGGACACAGCTGTCACCACCCCTGCACTGTCCCAACCACTGGGAGCAATGAGGATGCAACACATTGGGGCTGACCCCCCCCCATATACCACCCCCCCCAATGGATGCCCCACATCCATCAGCAGGGATGCAGCTGCAGCCCCATGCATTAAAACATGCACAGAGGAGCAGCAAAGTGCCCCATCCAAAGCCATTTCCAAAGCAGCAGAGGGCACAAACCCCCCACAAACAACACCAAGACCCCACCCCAACACCAAGACCCCCCCCCCCAACACCAAGACCCCCCCCCCCCCCCCCATGCATTGAAGCTGCTGGATCCCTGCGCGTTGCAGCCGGTTGCTGCCCTTTGTCCCTTTGCAGGAGCCCCAGCTGCTGGACTTTGCAACCCAAGATGAACAAACCAACAGCGTCCAGCCCTACAAACGGAGCTGCAAAGTGGGGCAGCCCCACAGCGCTATGGGTCCGGGATACAGACCCCCCCCCCCCTTATTTCCATCCCCCTCCCCCCTTTATCCGACATCGGGGCTCGTTCTTATGGCAGCACGTTGGACCGGCACACGTGGCTCCGTGGGGTGGGCGCTGGGAGCCCCCAATGGGGGCGTTCCCGTTGCCCCCCCCCCCCCCCCCCGCCCCATTCCGAGCCATGGGGCGGAGGAGACGATGGAGGAACGTCCCCCCCCAGCGCATCCCAACCGCTGCAGCCCCGTTTCCAAAGGCAACGCCGCTTATGCAATGAGCGATGCCCGGCCCTCCGCCCCCACCGAGTTCGGAATCCGCTTCCCCGACGGGGTTGGGTTGGAACCGGAGCCGAACCCGGAGCCGAACCGAACCGGCAGCGTTCCGTGCTATGGGGGCAGAGCAGAACCGACCGCGGGGTCAGCGGCTGCGTCACGTCGGGGCCAACGACCCCACGGGTGTCAGCTGCGAACCGTGCCCCCCCCCGACCCAAACCCCGACCCAAACCCCGACCCAAAACGTGGGGTGAGATTCATCCTCCTGTAGCCCCATAATGGGGGGGGGGGTGTCCGCAGCCCCCCGGCCCTATGACACAACAGCAGCCCCGTGGGGCGCGATGGTTGAGCACAGGGAAGCCCCCCCCCCCCCCCTTTTAGCCCCCCCCCCCATTTTAGCGCCCCCTCCCCACTATGACCCCCATGGGGACACACCGAGCGCCCCCCCGCAGCCCCGCACGGCGGTTCGGACCCCGCAGAGCGGATCGATGCGAACCGGGCCGCGACGTGCGCAGCGTGTTGAACAGCGCGATGCGGGGCGGCCCCGCAAGAACCGAGCGGGGATCGGGGCCCGGAGCTGCCCGCAAAGCACCGCAACGATGCGGGGGAAAGTTACCGGTAACGGGGGGTGGGGGGGGGGGGGGGGAAGGAGATAAAATGGTCACAGAGCCCCCCCCCACCACCGCAGGAATGGGGCAATGCGGGGAGCGGCCCCGCAGCGCTTTGCTTTGTCACAGCACCGATGGAGCCGCGATTCCAGCACCGCTCCGGACCGGGACCGGGACCGGGTGAGACCGGGACCGAGTGAGACCGGGACCGAGTGAGAACGGGACCGGGAGCAGCCCCGCTGCGGGCACCCCCCGCCCCCCCCCGCCCCGCAGAGCCCCGTAACCGGAGCAAAGCGCAGCCCCGTGGGGACGCACCGAACCGAACCGAACCGCCCCGCAAAGCCCCGCACTCACCTTCGAGGTCGCGGGCGGCGGGCGCGGCCAATAGGGCCAGCAGGATCCCGGCCAGGGCCAGGAACGGCCCCATGCCGGCGGCGCGGCCCGGCCCGGCTCGGTTCGGTTCGGTTCGGTTCCGCTCGGTTCGGTTCGGTCCCGCTCTTCACGTCGTTCTGCCCGCGCCCGCGCACCGACATCCGCGGAGGGAGGGTTGGGGGGGGGGGGGGGGGCGGGGGGAGGAGGGCCGGGGCGGGGCGGGGGGGAGCGGGGCGGTGAGGGGTGGGGGGGAACGGGGTGGGGGGGGGGGGGACCCTACGGGGCTGGACGGCGGCGGCGGCGGCGGCGACACCGGGGGCTGCGGGAGGGGGCGGGGGGGGGGGGCTGTGCGCGCCGCCGCCACCGGGGGATGGAGCGCGCACCGCCGCCCGGTGACGTCAACGGGGGGAGGGGGGGGCGAGTTGGGGGGGGGGGGGGCTACGCGGCTGCGCGCATGCGCGTGCACGACCCGGATTGCGCCCCCCGGGTGGAGATGGAGGGATGGCAATGGGGGGGGGGGCTGGATGGGGGGGGGGGGAGCATGGATGGGGGTATGGGGTGGGTATGGGGGGGGGCATGGGGTGGGGATGGGGATAGGGGGGGGTATGGGGGGATATGGGGGGGGTTTGGGGGGGTATGGGGCGCTATGCTGTAGGTTGGGGTGTGGGATGAAGGTGGGAATGGGATGGGAAGGGGTCGATATAGGGGGGGGCTGGATGGGGGTATGGATGGGGGTAGGGGTGGGTATGGGGGGGTATGGGGTGGGTATGGTGTATGGGGCACTATGTTGTAGGTTGGGGTGTGGGATGAAGGTGGGAAGGGGATGGGAAGGGGTCGATATAGGGATGGGATGGATAGGGATGGGTATGGGGTGGATATAGGATGAGTATGGTATAGGTTTGGGATGGGTATGTTATAGGCATGGTGTGGGTATGGGGTCGATATGGAATGGGTATGAGATGGGGATGTTATGGGTACGGGGTAAGTATGGGATGAGTGTGGTATAGGTTTATAATGGGGATGGGATGGGGATGGGGTGTGTATGCTATAGGTACATGATGGGGATGGGGTGGGCAGGGGCATGGCATGGCTGCAGTATAGGATGAGAACGATGTAGGTTGGGAATGGTGTGAGTGTATGGGGATGGTGTGGGGATGGGATGGGAGGGGCGTGGGATGGGGGTGGGTTACGGTGAGGGGTGGGATGGGGATGGTGAGGAGGGGGCACAGTGCGGGGTCGTGCTGTTGTTCCCCCCCCGATCCGAGGGGGACAGCAGACCCCAGCCCAACCCTCCATCACGTTCTGCATCCCTACACCCCCCATGCAGTGATGATGTCACAGCTCTGACGTCAGAGCCAAGCCGTGACGTCACTCCCCATCCCGTGACCTCCCCCCCCCCCCCCGGCGATGTCATCAGTCACTATTACAACATCGCCCCCCCGATGAGGAGGAGGGATATGGGGGGGGGGGCACAGCAGCTCGGGGGGCTGCATGGGGGGGCTTCACCGCTCCAGATATTGGGGGGGGGGGTGCGGACGTTCCCGGTAGGGGCCGCTTTGGGGGCTCCGGGGCTCGTCGGGCTGCCGCGGTCCCGGCGGCCCCCCCGGTGTTGGCGGTACCGACGGGGAGGCAGCGGCCCCTGGTGGCCCCGCACGGACCCCGCAGCAACGGGATTGAGTGGGGGGGGGGCTGCTTTCCCTCCCCCCCCCCCCATGTCCTTACCGACCCCGCAGCCCCGCACAACCCGGTGGTTGAAGGGGGGCCTGTTGTTGGGGGGGGGGGTCAGCAGCGGGGTCTGTTGGGGCCAAACGGGAGCAGGAACACCGATGTGGGCCCGGGGGTCGCGCGTGGAGCCCCCCCGCGGGGCGGTGTTTGTATTGCGGCCCTTGGGGGACCGTGACCCAGCCCCGAGGTCACCCGACGTGCGGTGCTGCCCCCGGTTCGGCACCGGGGAGCCGCGGGGCCGCCCCCCCCCACGCACCCCCCCCCCGTGCTCCCCGTTCGTCTCCTCCCCCTTCCTGGCCTCGGCGCTTTCCGCCGGAGCGGGGCCAACCCCGCAGCCCGGCCGCGCCCGCACCGCCATGTACTGAGGGCCTCGGGCCCGGCCCGGCCCTTCCGAGCGGCCCCCCCCGCAGGTAACGGCGCTGTGGGGCGGGGGGGACCCGGGGACGCCGCGATCGGAGGGGACTGAGCCGGTACCGGGAGGGAGGGGCGGGTCCGAACGGGAAGGGCCGAGCGCGGCCCAAATCAGCCCGAGACAAAACCGGGTCGGAGCGGGGGGGGGCGTCCCGCACCCCACGGCCGAGGGAGCCCAATAACGGGGTGGGGGGGGGCGGCAAAGGGGTCTGCGGGGACCGAGTCCGGGCGTGCGGGAAGGGGGAAGTGGGCGCCGCTGCCCCGTTCCGGTCCGTCCCGTCGGTGCTGGAGCTTCGCTTCTCCGCTTCTAACGGGGCTGACGCCGGGAGCGGGAGGGGCCGCGGGTGGGCGAGGGTCGGGGTGGGGGTGGGTTTGGAGCACGGAGAACGGAGGCAGCGGGAGCGGCGCCGGGAGCGCTGAGTGTTGGACGCGGCCCCGCAGCTGTCGGGGACCGTCGGGCTCCCGCAGCCCCCGGTCTGGTCCCGGTATAATCCCGGTATAATCCCGGTATAATCCCGGTGTAATCCCGATGTAATCCCGGTCTGGTCCCGGTGCGGTTCCGTTGCGGTCCCGGTGCAGGTGGACGCGGTGCGGGCGCTGACAGTTGCTCGGGCCCAAAGTCCGACGGGGCGGACGGAAGGAGCGCGGCCCGACGGGAGCGCAGATCAAAGCTCCCGCAGCGCCCCCGGGACCCCCCGGTAACCCCGGGGCGGGGGGCGAGGCCTCGGGCCGGGCTGCGTTCGTGCTCCGGAACCGGAGGGAACCGACCCGCTGCTCGTTTGACTCCGCACCGGGGGCGGAATCGCGGCTCGGGGCTGTGCGGGTCCCATCCCCGCCGTGTCCCACCGCAGCCCCGCGGTGCGGGACGGACCCCGCGGCCTTCACGGCCGCTTCTCCGCTTCCTCCCCCGTTGGCCGAGCCGACACCACGTGGCCGTCGGTGCCGCTGCGATGCAGGAAGCGAAGGGACGGCGGGGCTGCGGGAGGAGGAAAACGGGGAGAGACGGGGACGGGCAGGAAGAGCAGCACGGGGAGATGCGGGAGGTGCCGGGGGCAGGAGGAGCAGCGCAGCATCGCCGCGGGTCGGAGCGGATCCGGGCTTGTCCCACGGGTTCTAATGGGGAGCTGGGAACCTCGGCCCGGTTCGTTCCCGGTCGGACCGGCACAGCCCGACGTGGGGCCGAGCGGTGCGGGGTGCGTGTGCCCGGTATCTGACCCCCACCCGGGGGTCGTGTCCGCGCTCTGATGTTGTCCCGGTGTCGCTTCTCTTCCTCCCCTCCGCTCTGGGTTCATCCCTGCTCCTCTATGGGGTGGCCGTGGGGTCCTGCAGGTGCCGGCCCCACACCTTCCCATGGTCGGAGGGCGCTGTGTTGTGCCCCGGGACGTGCTGTCCTTGTGGGGGGGGAAGCTCAGCCCCCCCATCCTACAGGGCCGGGGTTGGGGTTCCCAAAACCACCCGGTTCCCAAATCGGAGCCTCCCCCGCTTCCCTCCCCCGTGACTTTTGCCGTCCCTCCCCCCCGGTGCCATCATCACCCCGTTTGTGGGAGGCACCGGGATCCCTCGGAACTGAAGGGAAACAGGGAAACTGAGGCACGGCCGCCGGCATCGCCCCGGGACGGCGCTTCCTGCTCCTCCTCCGGGCAGCGGGTTCAATGCGGCCCCATCCCATGGGATGGACAAAGCGAGGAGCCCTCGGCGCCCCCCCCCCGCAGGTGACGCTTCCCACCATGTCCCTTTGGAGCATCGTATCCCAGATGGCGCCGGAGGAATTCGGAGGAATCTTCGTGGAGTTCCCCCGAAATTTGCGCTGCGTCCTGGGCGAGTGGCTGGAGAACCAGCCCTGGTGAGAGCCAGGAGGGGGGGACCCCAACCCGGGGCTGAACGATCGGGGGGGGGGGTCTGTATCAACCCCTATAGGGGCGCATGGGAGGAGGGGGTCGGTGTCTGGATGGGGGTGGGCACGTTGGGTGGGACTGGGGGGCTCCAGGTGAGGCTGGGGGCCGGGCATCAATGGGGTTTATACATGGGGAGGGGGGCACAGTGTGAGCCCACTCGTAGCTCGTTGCCCCCTCCCCACTCTGTAACGCAGTGAGTTCCCAGCGCTGCGATGGCCGAAGTGCCGCCCCCCCCCCCCCCCCATCCATCCATCCCCACGTTGCTGCGGGGTTTTGCTCCGTTCCCACGCGGTTCCTGTGTCCCGCAGGGAATTTATCCACGGCTCCGACACCTTCTGCTCCAACGTGGCTCAGGGGCTGCTCGCTGCGATGCTGGAGAAGCTGCGAAGCGCCGGAGGGGACGGGCAGCAGCGCCACATCCTGCAGCAGATCAGCAGCATTGAGGTGCGGGGCTCCTCTATATGCGCCCCCCTCCCCATCCTATAGACCCCTGCAGCCCCCCCCCACACCTCCCACCCCCCTTATTCCATATTCTCCCTCCCCTCTCGGCTTCTCCTATTGCTGAGCGCTGAGTTCTGCGTGTCGCTCTGTCTCTCTCCCACCTCTGATGCAGATCAACCCCTGCTCTCTGTGCTGCTGTGACCCTCTGTGTGTGTGTGGGGGGGGGCTGCTTGGTGCTCCTCCCACCCCCCCCCCCCCAAATCCGGCTCAGCTCGGGCTGAAAGCTCCTCCTTTTGGTAACACTCTCTATATACATTTGGGATGGGGTCAGCTTTCCTCTCAGCCCCTGGGATATGGGGCAGCCTTTGGGTGCTGCTGCTGCTGCTGCTTGCTATTGGGGTCGTGCAGATGTGGCAGCCTTATCCCTTCACTCAGAGCCTTCACCTCCTGGGGTCCGAGCCCTATTTCTTCCCTATAAACCTGCAGGGAGATGGGGGCTGCGTTATGGGGTTGGGAGCAGCGCACACCTCGGGTTTCCCTTTGTGCCATTGGGGTTCCACCCCACATTGAACGCAGCTGATGTGGGATGTTGGAGGAGTGGAGCCAACAGGGAAATTCCTCCCTGGGTTCATTGGAAGGAGCTGATTCATTGGGATAAGGGTGGATGGGAAGGACCTGCCCTGCAGCAGCGCTGACATGGGGGGGGATGATGCTGCAGCAGTTGGAAACCACATCTTAGAGCCCCACATGTTGGCTCTGAGCCCCCTCTGAGCCCACCTCAATGCTGGGGGTGCACAGATGTGTTGGTGCCCCCATCCCACCCTTTATCCCCCCCCTCCTGCAGGGCACATACCGACACGACCCCATGCGCTTGGTGGCCGTCCTGAGGTCCATCCTGGAAGGAGAAAAGGCCGCCGTGCTAAGGAGGGTGCGTGCCCCCCTTCCCCCCCCTTCTATGCACAACTTGGGGGGGGTCCCACTCACTATATGTGCCCCCCACCCCCACCCCAGGACCGTCACCTGCCCCTCAGCTTCCACCGGCGCCAGGAGGAGCTTAAATTCAACCTGGGGCTGCGGCGGCTGCAGCACCGAGTGCGGGAGGTGCAGGCAATGAGGGAGTGCAGGGCAGCAGCGGGGGACGGCAATGCAGGTGAATGAGGGGTCTGGGGTGGGGGGGGGTCTGGGGGGGGGGGACAAATGCACTGCGGTGCTGATGGGTCCGACCTCTGTTCATCCACAGCCTCGAACACGCGGGACCCACAGCTGAAATCAGAAGGGAAAGCAGCAGAGAGAGTAGGTGGGGCGGTGGGGTTGGGGTGTGGGGCTGGGTGGGCTCGGTGCCCCCCCCCAATATACACACATATCCATCCCAGGAGCTGCCCACGCTCCTCATGGAGGCCACCAAAGAGCTGGAAGCTGCCAGGCAGCAGGTGTTAAAGCGCATCCAGATCTGGAAGAGGCAGCAGCAGCTGGCAGGGAATGGAGCTTTGTTCGAGGAGAACCTGGCACCGCTGCAAAAACGGTGGGGAGGGGGATCAAGGGACCCCCGGGACCCCCCCAAGCAATGGGGGCAGCTCCATCCTAAAGGGCTTTGGGGCTCAGGGTTTCCATTCCCGGTGGTTTCTTGCAGGTGTGAAGGTTTGGTGGAGGTTCATTTCCAGCTGCACCAACAAGTGATGGCAGCGGGCGCGGAGCTGGGGGCAGAACTGCTGTCCCAACTGCTGGAGAGACTCAATGAGGTTCTATCCAGCCTGGTCCGGAGGTAACGCATGGAGATGGGGCTGCAGGGGGTGGGGACAGAGCAGCAGAGCTCAGGGGGGGGCTGGGAGGGGAGGAGGGGGCAAATGGGGCTGGAGCAGAGTTTGGTGCCCCCCATCAGCTCGTTCCTGGTGGAGAAGCAGCCCCCACAAGTGCTGAAGACACAGACCAAGTTCCAGGCGAGTGTTCGCTTCCTGCTGGGCCCGCAGCTGCTGCAGGCGTCCCCCAAACCCTGCATGGTGCGGGCAGACATGGTGACCGAGAAGCAGGCACGGGAGCTGGCACACAGCTCGTACAGCAGCACATTGAGGTGAGCGGAGCACCCAGCGTGGGGCTGTGACCCCCCACCCTATAGCACTGTATGGGGCTGTGACCCCCCCACCCTATAGCACTGTATGGGGCTGTGACCCCCCCCACCCATACACCCACCCACCCAATAACACTGTATGGGGCTGTGACCCCCCACCCATACACCCACCCACCCTATAGCACTGTATGGGGCTGTGACCCCCCACACCCACCCTATAGCACTGTATGGGGCTGTGACCCCCCCACCCATGCACCCACCCACCCTATAGCAGTGTACAGGGCTGTGACCCCCCACCCATACATCCACCCACCCTATAGCACTGTATGGGGCTGTGACCCCCCCCACCCATACACCCACCCACCCAATAACACTGTATGGGGCTGTGACCCCCCACCCATACATCCACCCACCCTATAGCACTGTATGGGGCTGTGACCCCCCCCACCCACCCTATAGCACTGTATGGGGCTGTGAACCCCCCCACACCCACCCTATAGCACTGTATGGGGCTGTGACCCCCCCCACCCACCCAATAGCACTGTATGGGGCTGTGACCCCCCCACACCCACCCTATAGCACTGTATGGGGCTGTGACGCCCCCACACCCACCCTATAGCACTATATGGGGCTGTGACCCCCCACCCTATAGCACTGTATGGGGCTGTGACTCCCCACCCATGCACCCACCCACCCAATAGCACTGTATGGGGCTGTGACCCCCCCACACACGCACCCACCCACCCTATAGCACTGTATGGGGCTGTGACCCCCCACCCATACATCCACCCACCCTATAGCACTGTATGGGGCTGTGAACCCCCGCACACCCACCCTATAGCACTGTATGGGGCTGTGACCCCCCACCCTATAGCACTGTATGGGGCTGTGACCCCCCACCCTATAGCACTGTATGGGGCTGTGACCCCCCACCCTATAGCACTGTATGGACCTTACACCCCCTTATCAGTGAAAGCACCGGGGAGATCGTGCACAACGTGGTGGCTTTGGAGACCAACCCGGGCAGCGGAACCTGCAGCGCCAACTTCAAGAACGTGGTGAGGGGCTGCACTGGGGGCTGCTGGGTTGGGTTGGGTTTAAAGGGGGGGGAAGGAGGGTCCTGGGGGGGCTGATGGACCATTCAGTGCCCCCACCCCATATATACACACATTCTCAGATGCTGAAGAAGATAAAGCGCTGCGAGAGGAAGGGCTCCGAGTCGGTAACAGAGGAGAAATGTGCTGTGCTGTTCAGCTGCACCGTGGGGCTGAACCCTGCAGGGACCACCATGAGGCTGCAGGTGGTTAACACTGAGGGGAAGGGGGCTGGGGGGGCTGCAAAGCTGTGGGGCTGAAGCTGAGCGTTACCCCCCCCCCATAAACAGGTCCTGTCCCTCCCCATCGTGGTCATCGTCCATGGCAATCAGGACAACAACGCCAAAGCCACAGTGCTGTGGGATAACGCCTTCTCTGAGATCGTGAGCACAGTGTGGGGGGCAATAAGGGGGACACTGGAGGTGCATTGATGCTGATTGACCCCCCCTCCATATACACACACACAGGAGAGGGTCCCCTTTGTGGTGGCTGAACGTGTCCCCTGGGAGAAGATGTGTGAGACCCTGAACCTGAAGTTCATGGCGGAGGTGCAGACCAGCAAAGGGCTCATGAAGGATCATTACTTCTTCCTGGCACAAAAGATCTTCAATGATCACAGTGCCGGTCCAGAGGACTTCCAGAACCGCAGCGTCTCCTGGGCTCAGTTCAATAAGGTCTGAGTTATATCAGGTTTGGGTTCTATAAGGTCTGAGTTCAATAAGGTCTGGGTTCAATAAGGTCTGGGTTCAATAAGGTCTGAGTTCTATAAGGTCTGGGTTCTATAAGGTCTGGGTTCTATAAGGTCTGGGTTCTATAAGGTCTGGGTTCAATAAGGTCTGAGTTCTATAAGGTTTGGGTTCAATAAGGTCTGAGTTCTATAAGGTCTGGGTTCTATAAGGTCTGAGTTCTATAAGGTCTGAGTTCTATAAGGTCTGGGTTCAATAAGGTCTGGGTTCTATAAGGTCTGGGTTCAATAAGGTCTGAGTTCTATAAGGTTTGGGTTCAATAAGGTCTGAGTTCTATAAGGTCTGGGTTCTATAAGGTCTGGGTTCAATAAGGTCTGGGTTCTGTAAGGTCTGAGTTCTATAAGGTCTGAGTTCTATAAGGTCTGGGTTCTATAAGGTCTGAGTTCAATAAGGTCTGGGTTCAATAAGGTCTGAGTTCTATAAGGTTTGGGTTCAATAAGGTCTGAGTTCTATAAGGTCTGGGTTCAATAAGGTCTGGGTTCAATAAGGTCTGGGTTCTATAAGGTCTGGGTTCTATAAGGTCTGGGTTCAATAAGGTCTGGGTTCAATAAGGTCTGGGTTCTATAAGGTCTGGGTTCAATAAGGTCTGGGTTCAATAAGGTCTGGGTTCTATAAGGTCTGGGTTCTATAAGGTCTGAGTTCTATAAGGTCTGGGTTCTATAAGGTCTGAGTTCTATAAGGTCTGGGTTCTATAAGGTCTGGGTTCAATAAGGTCTGGGTTCAATAAGGTCTGTGTTCTATAAGATCTGGGTTCAATAAGGTCTGGGTTCTATAAGGTCTGGGTTCAATAAGGTCTGAGTTCTATAAGGTCTGGGTTCTATAAGGTCTGGGTTCTATAAGGTCTGGGTTCTATAAGGTCTGAGTTCTATAAGGTCTGAGTTCTATAAGGTCTGGTTCAATAAGGTCTGGGTTCTATAAGGTCTGAGTTCAATAAGGTCTGGGTTCTATAAGGTCTGGGTTCTATAAGGTCTGTGTTCTATAAGGTCTGGGTTCAATAAGGTCTGAGTTCTATAAGGTCTGAGTTCAATAAGGTCTGGGTACAATAAGGTCTGGGTTCAATAAGGTCTGGGTTCTATGAGGTCTGAGTTCTATAAGGTCTGGGTTCAATAAGGTCTGGGTTCAATAAGGTCTGGGTTCTATAAGGTCTGAGTTCAATAAGGTCTGGGTTGGGGGGGCTGTGTTACTGGGGGGGAGGTCAGTGTTGGGGGTCTGTGCTATGGGGTGGGGGGTCATTGTTGGCTCTGGGACCCTCACACCCCCTCTCTGTCCCCAGGAGATCCTGCCTGGCCGGGGTTTCACCTTCTGGCAGTGGTTCGATGGAGTCCTGGACCTCACCAAGCGCTGCTTAAAGAGCTACTGGTCGGATGGGTGAGCGCTGGGATGGAGCACTGGGGGGGTGGGGAAGGGGATGGGGGGGCCGCCCCATGTCCGTCATTGCCGTCCGTGTGTCCCTATAGGCTGATCATCGGCTTCATCAGCAAGCAATACGTGTGCAAGCTGCTGAGCACGGAACCCGACGGGACGTTCCTGCTTCGATTCAGCGATTCCGAGATCGGGGGGGTCACCATCGCTCACGTCATCCGTGGGAAGGACGGTGAGCAGGGACGGGCTGCCCCACACGTCGGATGTGGGGCAGAGATGGAGTTGTGTGCCCCAAATCCATCCTATAGGGTCCAGCCAAGTGGAGAACATCCAGCCCTTCTCCGCTAAGGATCTCTCCATCCGTTCCTTGGGGGATCGGATCCGCGACCTCAGGCAACTGCGCAACCTCTACCCCAACATCCCCAAGGATCAGGCGTTTGGGTGCCACTATAACAGTGAGATATAGGGCTGGGGGGCAGGGGGGGGGGGGGTGGGGGGGGTCCTATGGTGTGTGGGCAGCACTCAGAGCGCTCTGCTTTCCTACAGAGGAGCAGACGGGGAAGGATGGACGGGGCTACGTCTCCACCGCCATCAAAATGACAGTGGAAAGCGAGAGGTGGGAGCAGGGGAAGAAGGGGAGGGGGCTAAGGAGAGGGGGGGGGCAAAGGAGGTGGGGGAGGGGGCAAAGGAGGGGGGGGAGGGGGCAAAAACCCAACCTGGGATGGGGGGGGTGGTTCTGAGGGGATCCCTTCCCCCCCCCCCCCCCCCCCATAGTCATCTCCATCTGCCCTCCTGCAGGGACCAGCCTCCTCAGAGCTCTGCAGGGGGGGGTCCTGAGGCTGCCCAGCCCCCCCTGTTTGCCCTCCCTGTGTTACAACCTGAGCTGCAGCCTGAGAACATGCTGAGCCCCATCTGGTGAGTGCTCTGCAGGATGGGGGGGGGGGCTGCATGAAACCCCCCCCCTCCTGCTGACCCCGACCCCCCCCCACTGCCCCCCTGTGCCTTTGCAGCCCCCCCGCCCCATTCTGCCCCCAGCCCATGGGCAGTTACCCCCCAGGGGAGAGCAGCATCAGCACAGTGGTCAACGAGAGCCTCCACTCCTCCTTCCCCAGGTAAGAGCAGTGCTTGGGTGGGGGGGGGGGGTAGGAAAAGCCCCCACCTCATTGTGCTCTGCATCCCCCACAGCCCAGGGCCGATGCTCTCCTCACCCCCCCTGGTGATGGACCCCTCCATGCCCCGCTGCCAGGACCCCTTCCGGAGCCCCATGTAAGACCTGGGGGGGTGGGCACCCACCCTGCCACCCCCACCCCAATGCTCCCCCCCGGGAGATGCCCCTCCAACCCCAAACCAAGTGCTCGGAGCTGGCAGGGAGATGCCCCACGCCCCCCCCCAGCCCCTCTCCCCCTTTTTGCCCCCCCCAGGAGCTTTCTACCCAACCAATTTCTTCCTGGGGAGGGTCCCCCCCCCCATCTGATCCCCGGGGGTCCCTCCCCTGAACCCCGAGACGAGGAGATGCCGGAGCTCGGTCCCTTCGAAGCCATCAACACAGCACTGCAGAGCTCCCCAAGGTGGTAAGTGCTTGGTGGGGGGGGGGGGGGGGGGGCACAATGCAAGGGGGGGGGGCACCCCCAGTGACCTCCCAACCCCCCCCCCCAGGCTGCCCCCCAGCACAGAGCTGCCCCCTGGCTCCGAGTTCGATCAGTTCCTGCAGGAGATGTCTATGGAGGACCCCACGTTGTGCCCCCCCCCCTTCGTGCCCCCCCCGCAGCGCAGCGCTTACCCCAACCTCACCGCGTCCTGCTGGGGGGTGGGGGAGTCCCGCTGGGATGACAGTGTCCGCCCAGGGCACGTGTGAGGGGTGGGACATCGCCCCCCCCCCATATACACACATACACACACACACCGCCCCATTGAGCTGCATGGACTTGGCACGAATTGCGCTGGGGAGGGGGTTTGGCTGGGGGGGGCTGGGGGGGGGGGGCACAGTGTTTGGATACCACTCTGTTCCCCCCCCCCCCCCCGTGCACACGCTGCACTTTGGAGCACAAAGAGCCACGGCCCCATGTCTTGGGGGGGGGGGTCCCATCCCCCATGGGGTGCCCCATAGGCTCACACAGCGACCCCCACCCACATCACCACCCCAACCCACACAGCGGGGCCCGTGATGATTCTTTCTGGGGGGGGGGGGGGGGGGCTGTGCCAGCCTGGGGAGGGGGGGCGGGAGGGCAGCAGACCCCCCTCAAAGGGGCACAAACCCCACACACCCAGGGCTTGCTTTGGGGTCTGTGTGCTGCCCCCCCCCCCCCCCAGCCCAGAGCAGGGTATAAGGAGTCTTTGAGGGGGGGGGAGGGAAGAGGGGGGGTCTTTGGGGGTCTTTGGGGGGGGGGGTCAGGACTATAAGCCGTAAAATAAAGTTTTATTCCAAAATAACAAAATAAATAATCTACTGTACACGTTACAAAGGAATCGGCGCTAATGCTCTAAAAAGACACCACGCAGTCCTATGGGGGGGGGGGGACCCCGGGATGGGGGGGGGTGGGGGGGCTGAGGGTTATGGGGGGGGGGAGAGGGGGGCACAGCATCCCAGCGCCCATCCAACAGCTGCAATGAGCTGGGGGGGGGGGGGGGGGGGCAACGGTGTGACCCCTCCCCATCACATGGACCCGGCTGTGCATGAGGGGGGGGCACCGAGCGGGGTTATGTACAGTGGGGGGGGGGGTGCATGCGGGGGGGGGGGGGGGCAGCACGTGTGTGTGCTGCGGGGGCTGCGTGCCAGCACCGAAACGGGCGTGGGAGGCGGCACGCGGCGATGAATGGCCGGGTGGGGGGGGGGAATTGAGGGGGGGGGGGGCTCTGCACATCGAGCTTCAGTCCATGGGAGGGGGGGTCCCGTGCTCAGAATGGATGGAGGGGGGAATATTGCTGCTGCGGGAGGGGGGGACCCGCTGCGGCTGAGGTAACCGTGCGGGGGGGGTGGGATGTGGGGGGGGGGAAGTGGTGGAGACCCCCCCCCCCCAACCCTCAGCACCCGTTGCCCCGCTGCTGCTGCTGCCCCCCGGCTCTCCGCCCGTTATTGCTTCGTTAGTCGTGGGGGGGGTCAGGGGGGGCTTCACTGCCGGCTGTTCTCCTGCTCCACCTTGATGGTGCCGCGGGGGGGGTCTGGGGGGGGCGGGGGGCCACGCTCTGCCAATCCATCCTCGAACTCTGTGGGGAGAGAGGGGTCAAAACCCACTGAATGAGGGGGGGGGGGCAGCACCCACAGCCCCCGTGGGCTCCCATGAGAGCGGGGCTGGGGGACTCACAAGGGGCAGGGGGGGCTCACAAGGGGCTCATGATGGGGCACACCTGGGGGTCTCCCATGGCTGGGGCTCACATTGGGGGGGGGTTTCACTTGGGGGGCTCCCCTGGGGCTGGGCTGGGGGTCCCTTGGGCAGTGGGGGGGGGTCTCACCTGGGGGCTTCCCAGGCAGGCAGGGGCTGAGCCGCCCCACTCGTTCGTGGGAGACCAATCGCGCCAGGCGCAGCCCCTCGTCCATCAGCGTCTGCTGCAGAATGTGACGGCTCCAAAGCCCGTGCGGGGGGAGCGCGATGGGACCATCGGGGGCAACGCCGGGCGGGGGGGTCAAACGGGGACACAGCCCCACCGCTGCGAACAGAGGGAAAGGGTCACAGCCCGGGGGGGGTTGGGGAGGGGGGAATAGGGGAGGGGGCGGCCCCGCGGTGCCCCCCACTCACTCACCCTGCCCGTCCAGGCTGTCTGCGGCCGCTCCCCCCGCATCCTCCTCATTGCGATAAGGGGCTGCGTGAAGCTCCGATCCCATTGAGGGGGGGGGGTCGGGGCGGCTCTGCTCCCCCACCTGCACGGAGCACACGGGTGAGCACCGGGCTCCCCCCCCCCCTCCCCGAGCCGTCACACCTACACGTGGGCGGCCGCTGCCCACGCTCACAGCTGTGCATGCACGCACACGCGTGTGCCCCCCCCGATACACGCATCCCCCCCCCGCACCCAGCCCCGCACCCACCTCCTGTTTGAGCCGCTTGGCCGCGCCGGCCCCGCCGTCCTCGGGCTGCGCCCTGTGCGGGTGGGAGCACAAAGGGCTGCGTCAGTGCGGGGGCAGCACCGCACGGTCCCCCCCCCCCCACGTTATGGGGCGGCGCTGTGGGGCGCAGCGGGTACAGATGGAACCGGGGCGGGGGGGGGGCAAGGGGAGGGAGCAGAGCAACGCCAGCTTATGGGGATGGGGGGGGGGGAAAGGAGCTCGGGACTGGGGGCTCCAACAGCATCCCCTGTGCTGTGCCCCCCCCCCAACACACACACATTGAGGCACCAAACTGCCTCAGCAATGGAAAGGGGAACTCGCAGCCCCCACCCCCGCCCGGAATTGCCGGTGGTGCAGCTCCCATAGGGGGAACCCCCACTGGGGGGGGGGGGGATGCTGAGGGCCCCCCCTGCTCACCTGGACACCTTGAGCGAGGACAGGTAGGTGCTCTCCCTCGCGACCTGTCGCGACAGTGAGAACAGCTCGACGCGCCGCAGCAGCAGCGAATTGTCCCGCAGGCAGAACTGAGCCGCAGCCTCGTTAATGATGAGCTGCGGGGACAGAGCCGTCAATAGCACCGAGGGGGGGGGGTCACAGCGAGCCCCCAGCCCAGCCCGACCCCCCCCCCGCCCCCCACCTCGTGCAGTGTCAGCTGTTTGCCCTCCCTTCGCCGCGCATCCCCGCGCCCGTAGATCGCGCTGTGCCGTCGGATCTCCTCCTCCTTGTGCCGGTCTCCGTCTTCCAGTTGGAAGATGTGCCCCACGGCTTTGGCCAACTTCTTATTGAGCTTCAACAGAGCCCGCAGCTCCGCGTCCCCCCCCCGGGGGCAGCTCTGCAGCAGCCTCTCCACGCTCTCCGTCACCGTCCGCACCAACTCCGGTTCTAACACATCGCCCCCCGACGGCTGCTCGGCGCCCCCCGGTGAGAACGGAGGAGCTCCGGGCTCCTCATCCCCTCCACCCTCCGATTCCGGGGTGCTCCTCCCCGGCCACGGCGACACCCCGGACGGCGACAACTTCTCCGACGGCTCCGTGGGGCTGCGGGCTGGGGGCGTCCCCGCGTTGCCGCCCCCTTTCCCCGCAGTTTCTCCGGGGCTGCTGTGCCCGTTACTGAGCGATTTGCGGCCGTCGTTCAGCTTGAACAGGGGGATGCTGCTGACGGGCACGGCCGGTACCGGCTGGCTGAAGAGCCCCGGGTTGGACGCCCACTCCCGCAGCGCTTTCTGCAGTCGGCGGACGTGCAGCGGTTTGGTGGCCATTCCCACCAGCGCCATGATCTCTAAGAACTCCTCCTCGCCAGCCTCGCAAAGCTGCTGCACGTCGTCCCCTCCTTGTTGGATGAAGGTCTCGTAGTAACCCAGCAGGTTGGCACGTTGAAGAACCCGGTACAGCTGCAGCTCCCCCAGCGTGCGGGGCACGGCCATGGTGAAGCCTATGGGACAGACGGACGGACGGCGTGACGGGGCGAGGACGGACGGACGGACCCCCCCCACCCCCACCCACCTTTTGGCCTGGGGGCTCCACTGAGCATCCACAGCTGCACCGACCCCAACACAAACACGAGTGGGTCCCCATTGAGGAGCTTGGAGACCCCACACCCCGTGGCCCCACCCGTGCTCCCACCCCATGGGGCACCGCTTAGGGCAGAGCACACCCAGGGCTGCTCCAGTCCTTCTCTACCCCACGGGGACAGCAAAGTCTCAGCCCCCCCCCCCGTTTTGACCTGGAGACACCCTACAGACCCCACCTTGCACCCAGGCCCACGCGTGCTCACTGATCAGGCTGGACCCCACACCCGCATCCCCCCTGATCCCAACACAGACACGAGTGGGTCCCCACGGCAGAACCATAAACCCCCCCCCACCATTCCCACATCACGAACCCACTCGTGCCCCCACCCCACGTGCAACAAAACACACCCAGCTCTACCCCAACCCCACGGGGACACCGATGTCACGACTCACCCCCCGACCCCCCCCCCGTTTCCCTCCCGTTCTCTCACCGCGGGCTGCAGCCCCGTCCGGCCGCTACGCGAACCCCGTGGGCATGGACGGACGGTACCGGGGGGCTCGGGGGGGTGTTCGGGGGTCCCGATTCCGGGCCGTGCTCGTTCGCTCCGCCGAGTCGCTCCGCTCTGCGCGCCGCCCACACGGGCGGTACCGAGAAATAGCAGCGGCCCCGGCTGCGGCTGCGGCGTGGGAGGCTCCGGAGGCGGAACCCGCGGCTGCCGCCCCCGCTGAGCGCGGCGTGGGAGGATGAAACGGGGGGGGGGGGAACCGTAGGACCGCCCCATCCCCCCCCCGAACCGAACCGGGACGGAGGGAGCGGCTGCGAGCAGGGCGGAACCGGGGGGTCCCGTCGGGCAGAGCAACGTGAAGACACGGGGGTTGGGGGTCCCGGGCAGGGGCTCGAGCAACCGGAGCCTACGGGGGGTGGGGGGGACGGACCCCGTATGTGAGTGGGATCACGGCTGTCACCGTGTCGGTGCCACCTCCCGGTTATGGGATCGCAGCCGGGTCCGGGCACCGGGTTGGGGGGGGCTTCAGAGCGAGCAGCCCCGGGACTGAGCGGGTCCGGTTCGGTTCGGTGGGAGGGGAGGAATTTTTCATCGCCCCCCCCCCATCCTGAGCCCGGCTCTATTTATACCGAGCCGGCGCCGCCGCCCCCGCGGCCCCTGCCCCGCGTGGGGGGGGGGGGACACGACAGCGCCGCGTTCCGGAGCCGTCGGGGGGAGGTGGGGGGGGTCCCGTTCGGAACAGCCCATATAGAGCCCATATAGAGCCCATATATTCCGAACCCCATATAGAGCCCATATATTCCGAACCCCCTATAGACCCCCCCCATGGCCATGCAGTCCCAACCCCCCCCCCCCCCCCCCTCGGTCCGGCCGCCCCCGTTTGACGCACATCCTCCACCCACGGACCCGCCGCTTCCCGGCTCCGCCGCCCACGACCCGGGGGGGCCGCCCGAGCCCGACCCGCCCACGGAGCCGAGAGCCCAAGGGATGGGGGGGGGTTAAAGCACAGCCCGGGATCCAACCCGCCCCTCCTGAGCCCCCCCCCCCCATGTTGGGGGTCCCAATGAGCATCGCGCTGCCCTGCCCCGCTGAGGACCCCCCCCCCACGCAAACAACGAGGTGCCGCCTCCTGATAGGTGGAGGAGCTTGTCAATCAAGCCTGCTTGGTGGAGAGGGGAGGGAGAAACGATGCTGAGCGCTGATTGGTTGAGGTGGGTGTCTGTCAAGCTCGTTGCTAAGGCGGGGCTCGCGGTTGCTACGGTGTGGGATGGCTTCGGGAGCGAGTGGAGCACGTGGTGGAGTGTGGGTGGGGCTAAATCCACATCCTGCCTAGGCTGTGCTGATAGGTTGAGCGCGCTGTCAATCAACACCGCAGGAGACGAGAATCCCGTCACGGGTTGATGACGTCAGGCAAGCCTCGCTCTCTCATTGGGTGTTGTCCGTGGGGAAGCGGAAGCGGAAGTCGCCGGGAACGCCATGGCGGGAGGGATGAAAGCGGTGCCAATATGGCGGCGGGGCCTGGTCGTGTTTCTGCTGCTCCTCGTGCTGCCTCCTCCGCCGGGCGGGGCCGGTGAGCGGCGGGACGGTACAATGGGCCTTAATGGGCTGAGAGCGGCGGCCTATGGGGGCCTAAATGGAGTCATAGAGCGGCCATGAGCTGCGATACGGGCTTGAGAGGCCTCGGGTGGGGATGGGGGGGGGTTGGGGGCTGGTCTGGGTTAAGGGCTGGTGTGGGGCTGGGGGGGGTCCGGGGGGGATGGAGATGGAGATGGAGATGGGGAGGGGGGTTGAGGGTCCCGTGTTGGGGGTCCCATGTTTAGGGTCCCCGGTTAAGGGTTGGTCCGGGTTAAGGGCTGGTGTGGGGCTGGGGGGGAATGGGGTGGAGATGGGGGGGAGGTTGGGGGTCCCATGTTTAGGGTCCCAGGTTAAGGGCTGGTGTGGGGCTGGGGGGGATCCGGGGGGGATGGGGATGGGGGAAGGGAAGAGGAAGGAGGGGGGTGTTGAGGGTCCTGGGTTGGGGGTCTCAGGTTAAGGGCTGGTGTGGAGCTGGGGGGAACCAGGGGGGGGGGATGGTGATGGAGATGGGGGGGGTTGAGGGTCCCGTGTTGGGGGTCCTGGGTTAAGGGCTGGTCCTGCTCCATGTGCACAATGGGGGCCCTTTGGGGGGAGCAGCCTGCAATGGGGTGGGAGGAGGTTTGGGGGGGGTCTCGCATCGCTATTGTGTTAATTGTTCCTTCCTTTCTGTGCTGTGAAGGTGCCGGTGGGATGGGGACGGTGCTGGGGAAGGGGCTGGAGGAGGTGACCCCGCTGCAGGAGGGCTCCGTGTTCTGCCGTGACGCCTCCCATCATTTCTGCTACACCAACACACGCAGCCCCAGCTGGAAGGACATCTGGACCAGGATGCAGGTGAGGGGGGAAAGGAAAGGAGGGGAGGTGGGCTCTCATTGTACCATAGAGCTGAGCCCACCCCATGTGTGTTTTCTCCCCCCCCCCTTAGATCAGGGTGAACAGCAACCACATGATCCGCGTCACCCAGGTGGGCAGCGAGGAGGAGCTGAGGGAGCTGGAGGAATCCAAGGTTTGGAGCTTCCTCTCCTCGCTGCTGAAGGAGAAGCTGAACAGCACCAACATCGACGTGGATCTTTACAGCAACAAAACCTGCCTGAAGGTCGAGCTGCTGGAGGCTGGGACCAGATACTGCATCGTGCTGACCCGCTGTACGTCTGCTCTGTGCTCGGGCTGTGGGTCCTCCCATAAGGGACAGCAAGTTTGTTCTGCTGCATACAAAGAAAGATGGGTTTGTAGAGGAGGAACACTTCACTTCCTTGGGATAGAGAATAGGAGCACAGTGCACTTGACGGGGCTTAGCCTTGGGCATTGCCCCACCTTGCTTGCTGTCAGTGTATCAGGATGGAGCTTGCACTCCTCCTAACCTGGGTTTGTTCTCCTTCCAGGGTTTGACCCCAAACTGTTCCTGGTTTTCTTCCTGGGCCTGTTGTTGTTCTTCTGCGGGGACGTGCTAAGCAGGTGAGTGGCCTCCTGTCCCCTGTGAGCTGGATTTGCAGGCTGACTCCTTTGTGTGGGTGCAGAGTATTTCTATCAGTTTCTCTATGCCTTTGGGGCTGGCCAGGCCAGGCCTCACTCCATGAGCTTTATGGGGCTCTATGCAATTCCCTCATGGATGTTTGGGAACGTGGGGTGCCTTTCTGTTGGTTCCAGCCAGCAGATGTGCTTGTGCCCATCTTATAAGCTATGAAAATACCTTGTGTGATCTCTGCAGGAGCCAGCTCTTCTTCTATTCAGCTGGGATAAGCATTGGTTTGCTGGCCTCGCTGCTCATCCTCATCTACGTGATGTCCAAGGCCATGCCCAAGGTGAGCAGGGCTCTGGGTGATAGATTCCGTGGCCTTGTTGTGTTTGGTTGTGGGTTTGGCCTCACACAGAGCAGGGTGTAGAGCCTGAAGGGACGCAGCCATCAAGGCCTTCTGCCAACAGCCTCCCTTGATTGATTCTCTTGTTTCCTCTCCTAGAAAAGTCCTGTTTATTTCCTGCTGGTCGGAGGTTGGTCCTTTTCCCTTTACCTGCTTCAGCTGGTCTTCAAGAACCTGCGGGCGATATGCAAGTCCTATTGGCAGTACCTGTTAGGTAGGTGTGAGCTCTCAGACTTCACCACTCTACGTGGCTCCTTCCAGAGCTGCAGAACACTGCTGGGAAATGCTGGTACCTCCTGCTGTCCTCATTGCAGCTGATGCTGTTTTAGAGCTCCTAAAAGGGGGGGGAAACTGCAGCACCAGCTTTGACTGCAGCCCTATCAGGCGCTGCTCAGCATCTCCACGTTGGGGTGATGCCATGGGAGCCCCCCATGCCTGATTGCTCTGCTCCTCCTGCAGGTTACCTGCTGCTCATGGGCTTTGTGAGCTTTGGGGTGTGCTACAGGTATGGACCATTGGAGAATGAACGCAGCATCAACCTCCTCTCCTGGGCCCTGCAGCTTTTGGGCCTCGCTCTGATGTATTTGGGCATCCAGATCCGCCCCATCGCCCTGACCTTGGTGGTCGTCGCTTTCTGCACCAAGAACATAGACTACCCCCTGCAGTGGGTCTATGGTGTCTATAAGTGAGTGTTTGAAGCTGGCTCTCAGTTCCCAGGGCAGGGTGAGCTGCTTCACAATGCCTACATACATTACAAAGCTGGGGTGGGAATGCAGGGATGGTCTCTCTCAGGAGCAAGATGCAGAGGCTAAAGGGACACGCTCTGCTCCTAACCCTGCTCCTATGGGCCTAACCTGGGCAATAACTGGTGCCATTCTACTGCTAGGAGAATACAGAGTGCCCGGCTGGGGCCGACCCCCCCTCGCCTGCTGACTGAAGAGGAATATCGCATCCAGGGCGAAGTGGAGACACGCAAAGCCCTGGAGGAGCTTCGAAACTACTGCAGGAGCCCAGATTTCTCTGCCTGGACCGCAGTGTCCCGCATCCAGTCTCCTAAAAGGTAACACCCCCTGGAGGTGAGGACACCAACCTGGTTTGAAAGCTCATATCTGCTCCGTGCTGCCACCTGTGGCTTAAGGGAAAAGGAGGCTCAGAGCACTCAGAGTCTTTCCCTCATGCCAGGACACTCAGAGGTAACAACACGCTTCATTTCTTTGCTGCTTCTTCCCAGGTTTGCTGAGTTTGTGGGTGGTGCCTCCCACCTCACGGCCAGCGAGGTGTCCTTCCACGAGCAGGAATACGGCCTGGGGGGGGTGTTCGTTGAGGAGCAGCTCTTTGAGGAGGATGAGGAGGAAGATTTTCTCTATGGAGAGGCAGCACGTGGCCTCACAACTCACCTGAGTGCTGCTGATTGAGGTCAGCTGCCCCACAACCACCAGGGCAAGTAGCAGAACTGCTGTGGTTTCTCACTTTCCCGTGCCCAAAACCCTTCTATACAGGGCTGAGCTGTGCCCAGCACTTCCAATCCCACCCCAAGGTGGGCTGCTGCAAGCCTGGCTCTGCTGCAGAGATGCGAGGAAGATGAATGGAGCTGATTTTACCCTGCCCAACTGAGGCACAAAAAGCTTTTCCCACTGCAGCTCTTACTGGCAGAAGGGTTGCAGGGAGCTGACCCAGTTGGGGACACTGGTCCTGACTGGAGGTGGATTGGAGCTATCCCGGCTCTTGGTGTATTTGCTTGTGGTGCTCAAATGATAGGGGCTTCCTATGGGGGATAGGGGCTTCCTATGGGGCTCACTGAGCCCCGTGCCCCCATTGCTGCTGCTGTGGGGGTCAGGAGGAGCCCCCCTGCTCTGCTCTGGGTGCCCACACCCTTTTCCTGCCAAGGGCATCTCTGCCTTTTAGGGTGTGGATGGAGCAAAAGGTCCATCTCACATACACGGCCCCACGGGGATGACACGTTCATAAGGGGGACTTTGAACCTCTCCTGACAGTACCTGCGTGCTCAGCACCTGCCTGCTGCCAGGCTGCTCACCAAAGGTGCCAGAGGGCTCCAGCTGTGACCCTGCCTTGTTTTAATACCAAAAAACCCCCCCGTGCTTCATAGAGACGCAGCTCTGAGGGTCCCTCTGGCTCATTGCAGAGCTCAAGGAACACTTGTGATGGTGCCTGTGATACAGCTCCTGTGATACGGGTCCTGTGATATGGGTCCTGCTCCCATGGCTGGGAGCATTTGCTGCTCTCTGCTTTCAACCCTCTGCCCCCAGGGCTTCCCCACCACGCAGGGTGGGAGCTTTGCTGATATCAGGACAAAGCTCGAGCATAGCGGGGATGCCCCCAATCTATGCAATGTCTGAGCAATAAACCTGCCCTCCTGCAGCTTTACTGCCCTCCTGCTGCTGCCCCTGGCTTTGCTGTCCATTTCAGACCCAGCTTTTCCTCCCTTGCCCCCGCTGCTTCGGCACAAGCAGCCCCTATAGGTGCATCCATCCCATCCATTTAATGTGATTAACGCCGACTGATGTTGATTGTATTTTATAATAAAACTCTATTTTCACCACGTTTGTTCTGTTCCCCTTCGCCCACCGCGGTTCCCTTTGCTGGCAGCCCAGGACCCGACTTCATCCCGGGAGTGGCTGCTGCCATCCCTGTACCTTGCCCCGGTTTCCCGGAGCCCCTGGAGGAAGCTCCTTTTGTTTGCTCGGCCACAATTACGTTTCTCTTCTCTTTCCTGCTGCTGGGAGGCGGCAGCGCTGCGGGCCGGGACCCCGCACAGAACCGGGAGCGTTGGTTCGGAGCTGCTCCGTGCCTCAGTTTCCCTGCCCCGAGGGAGGGCTCTGGGCCCCCGCCCCTTCGTGGGCCGGACGGGTCCAACCCCAGTTCGGGTCCTGGCCCGTTGGCAGCCCCGGTTCGGCCACTCCCGCAGCCGGCGTCCCGCGAACCGCAGGTGAGAACCGACCCATCGCTCCTGGCCGGGGGTACCGAGCCCTATGGGGGGGTTTGGGGGGGCTGGGAGGTGGCACACGGGGACCCCGAGCCTCGGCCCCACAGGGAATCAAGGGGCTGCCCCGGTGCTGCGCGGGGCTCCGGCCTCAACCCCCCCCTTCCACCGTCGGGGCTCCCCGTGCCGCTCCCGGCTCGGAGGACGCTGCAGCCCCCACCCGTGGGGTCTCGGCCGGCCCCGCTCTGATCGACGGCTGCTGCCACCGCCCCCCCCTCACAACACCCCGCCCCGTCACCCCCCGCCCGTGAACTTTCCCCGGCCCCGACGGCAGGGCTGGGTTTACAGCCCCGGGCAGGTGAAGGTGAAGCGGGGCTGAAGGTCGCGGGGAACGAACCAGGTGAGGGCGGGGGTTGGGCGGAGCTGAGACCCCCTCGGGCCTCCCCCAGCCCCAAGTTCAGCTCCCCACGGCCCGGAAGGAGGGAGGAAGCGGAGGCTGAATTCATCCCAGCCCCAAGAATAGGGTCCAGGTGTCCCCGCTTCCTGCCGGCTCCGCGCTGCCCTGGAGCCTCTGTGAGCCTCGAACGGGGGGGGGGTACCCAGGGCAGCCCCCATCGTTCTGCCCCAGGCACCGCGCAGCCCCCGGCCATGGAAGCCACCACGTCTCTGCTGGATGCTGCGGCCGTCGGGGATCTGGTGATGCTGGACCCACTCACCGAGGAGTCCCTGCTCCGAACCCTGCAGGAGAGATTCAGCAGAGAGGAGATTTACGTGGGCATCGGGATGTGGGGATGGGGCGGGGGGTATGGGGGTAAAGGGGGGGTACGGGGTCTGGGATGGGGAGCAGGGATGGATATGGGGTCTGCGATGGGGAGAAAATATGGGATTTGGGGTCAAGGATGGGGAGAAGGGTGGATACAGGGTCTGAGATGGGGAGAGGGATGGATATGGGATCTGGAATGGGGAACAGAGGTATATGTGGGGTGTGGGATGGGGGGCACAGATGGGTATGGGGTCTGGGATGGGAATCAGGGATGGATATGGGGTCTGGAATGAGGAACAGAGGTATATGTGGGGTGTGGGAGGGGGGGCACAGATGGGTATGGGGTCTGGGATGGGAATCAGGGATGGATATGGGGTCTGGGATGGGGAACAGAGGTATATATGGGGTGTGGGATGAGGGGCACAGATGGGGTATGAGGTCTGGCTTGAGGAGGTGGGATGTGTATGAGGTCTGGGATGGGGATCAGGGTTTGGGGTGGGGATGAGGGGTGGATATGGGGTCTGGGATGGAGTGGGAGCAGAGTGCTCTGCCCTGGCCCTGCACACACACCGCTGTTCACCCATAGACGTACATTGGGGAGGTGGTGATCTCAGTGAACCCCTACAAACCGCTGCCCATCTACACCCCCGAGAAGGTGGAGGAGTATCACAACTGCAACTTCTTTGCTGTGAAACCCCACATGTGAGCACACAGACGCTGTTAACCCTTGGTCCTAACAAAGCTCCTTATTTCCACACACCCCCCCCCAGCACTCAGATCCCCCCCAGCCCCTTTCTGAGCCCCATTTACCCACAGTTACGCCATTGCTGATGATGCTTATTGCTCACTACGGGATCGGGACCGGGACCAATGCATCCTTATCACTGGTGAAAGCGGAGCTGGAAAGACAGGTAGGGTGGGCTGGGGGCTGTGGGATGGAGGGGGGGGTCTGCAGTCCCAGCATTGACACCCCCATTGCAGAGGCCAGCAAGCTGGTGATGTCCTACGTGGCAGCTGTGAGCAGCAAAGGGGAGGAGGTGGACAAAGTGAAGGAGCAGCTGCTTCAATCCAACCCTGTGCTGGAGGGTGAGTGCCCCATATACATCCCAGGACTCCCCCCCCCCAATTTGTACTGCCCTGTGCTGTATAACCCCCATCATCATCCTCCTTCACAGCCTTTGGGAACGCCAAAACCATCCGCAATGACAACTCCTCCCGATTTGTGAGTGAACAGGGAGGGGGGGGGTGTATGGGAGAGGGGACCCCCCCCTTATGCCCACTCACCCCATCCCCATCCCTCAGGGCAAATACATGGACGTGGAGTTTGACTTCAAGGGAGATCCACTGGGAGGGGTCATCAGTAACTGTCAGTGCTGCTCTACCCCCCCCCAACAAATCTCAGCCCACCCCCTGTGCTGAATTACACTCATACACCCCCCCCCCTCCCCCCCTGCCCCCCTTCAACCCTCATAGATCTGCTGGAGAAATCCCGCATCGTCCGCCACGTGAAGGGAGAGAGGAACTTCCACATCTTCTACCAGCTGCTGGCGGGGGGCTCAGCGCAGCTGCTCCGTATGTCCCAGCATGGCTCTATGGGGCTGGGGGGGGGGTCGTGTCTGGGGGCTGTGGCTGATTTTCCTTCACCCCCCCCCCTAGAACAGCTGAAGCTGCGCCCAGACTGCAGCCATTACAGTTACCTGAACCATGAGAAGTCAGTGCTGCCCGGCATGGACGATGCAGCCAACTTCCGTGCCATGCAGGTATAGGGGCACGACCCCCCATCTCCCCCCCCCACCAACACCCCATGGCTGCCCCCAAACCCCCCCTTGTCCCCCCCCCAGGATGCGATGGCCATCATTGGCTTCACCCCTGCTGAAGTGACGGCGCTGCTGGAGGTGACGGCTGTGGTGCTTAAACTGGGCAACGTGAAGCTGAGCAGCTGCTTCCAGGCGAGCGGGATGGAGGCATCCAGCATTGCAGAGCCACGGGGTATGTGGGGTGGGGGGGTAAGATGGGATGGGACCCCCCCTCTATGACCTCCCTACACCCCAGCATGGCTTTGTCCCGCTCAGAGCTGCAGGAGATCAGCCAACTGATCGGGCTGGACCCCAACACCCTGGAGCAGGCGCTGTGCTCACGCACTGTGAAGGTGCGGGATGAGAGTGTCCTGACTGCGCTCAGCGTCTCCCAGGTGAGCAGGGATGTCCCTTCCCATCCCCCCCCCTCCCACCCCGGGACCCCCTGTGAGCCCCCTCCCCTCTCCCCAGGGTTATTATGGCCGCGATGCCCTGGCCAAGAACATCTACAGCCGCTTGTTTGACTGGCTGGTGAACCGCATCAACACCAGCATCCAGGTGAGCCCCCAGGTGACCCCACAGCCTTATGCTGACCCCCCCCCAACCTTAGTATGGATGTGGCTCAGGCTCTCTGTGCCCCAGGTGAAGCCAGGCATGCAGAGGAAGGTGATGGGAGTCCTGGATATCTACGGCTTTGAGATCTTCCAGGTGAGGGGCAGCAGGAGGGGTGCGGGGTTGGGGGGCTGCAGGGTGGGGTTTTTCGACTCAGAGCTGCTATCTGGATGGCTTATCTCATAGGACAACGGCTTCGAGCAGTTCATCATCAACTACTGCAACGAGAAGCTGCAGCAGATCTTCATCCTGATGACGCTGAAGGAGGAACAGGAGGAATATGTCCGAGAGGTAACGCTGACCCCAAAGGGATTCAATGGGATGGGGAAGCGCCGCAGACGGCCCCATAGCGCGTCCCTTCCTCGCCGCCCCCCACCGGGAGAGCGACTCAATGGCAGGAAGGCAGGGAGGGATTTGGGATCCCCGTCTCCGAGGCCGGACGTCCGCTTCCTGCCCTACACCTACAGGGGTGCCCTGTTAGTGCGTGACCCCCCTCTGCTCCCAGGGCATCCAATGGACCCCGGTGGAGTTTTTTGACAACACCATCATCTGCGACCTCATCGAGAACGTGAGTTCCTGCCCCCACTGTGGGGTCAACGTGTCCTGAAGTGGCTCAATGGGGCCGATGCTCCGTGCAAGGGTATTTTGGGGTGGGCTGGGGGTGATGCTGTCCCCCCCCCATGGCACAGAGCAAGGTTGGGATCCTGGCTATGCTGGATGAGGAGTGCTTGAGGCCCGGCACAGTGAATGAGGACACCTTCATCACCAAACTGAACCAGATCTTTGCCTCCCACAAACGCTACGAGAGCAAAGAGACGTTGAACGCCAAACACGTCACCGACGTCAGCCTGCCGCTGCGCTGCTTCCGCATCCACCACTATGCTGGGAAGGTGCAGGGCAACCACAGCCCCATCCCTGGGGACAAGCAGGGCACCCAGCCCTCATCCCAGCCTTCCTATGGGGCTGGGGCTTACAATAGCCATGCTCCCACCCCGCTGACCCTAACCCAGCCCTCATCCCAGCCTTCCTATGGGGCTGGGGCCACACGCTGGCCATGCTCCCACCCCGCTGACCCTAACCCAGCCCTCTTCACGGCCTTCCTATGGGGCTGGGGCACACGCTGACCCTTCTCCCATCCCCAGGTGACCTACAACGTGACGGGCTTCATTGAGAAGAACAACGACCTGCTGTTCCGTGACCTGTCCCAGGCCATGTGGGCAGCCCGGCACACTCTGCTGCGTTCCCTCTTCCCCGAGGGCGACCCCCAGAGACCCTCCCTCAAACTGCCCCCCACCACCGGCTCCCAGTTCAAAGCATCCGTGGCGACTCTAATGAAGAACCTTTACTCCAAGAACCCCAACTACATCAGGTAGTGCTCGGCCAGACCACGTGTATGAGGCACACAGCGGGACCCCCCCATGCCCACCATTGCCCCTTGCTTCCCCCCCCAGGTGCATCAAACCCAATGACACCAAGACAGCGATGCGCTTCACTCCGGACCTGGTGCTGGCTCAGGTGCGTTACCTGGGGCTGATGGAGAACGTGAGGGTACGACGTGCAGGTTACGCCTTCCGTCAGCTCTACCAGCCCTTCCTAAACCGCTACAAGATGCTGAGCAGGAAGACCTGGCCCCATTGGATGGGCAGTGACAGGTCAGGATGGGGTGGAGGGGGTGGCACATCCTGCAGCCCCATAGCTGTGGGGTGCAGGGTCTGAGCAGCCCTATGTGCTACAGGGAGGGCACTGAGGTGCTGCTGGCAGAGCTGAAGTTCCCCCCAGAGGAGCTGGCTTATGGCCACACCAAAATCTTCATCCGATCACCACGAACTGTAAGTGTGGGGCTGGGGATCCTGGCTGGGGAGAATGGGGTGAACCCAGCTCTGAGCCCCATAAGTCCCTGCTCTGAGCCCCCTCGGGGGTCCCTGGGTGATATCACAGCCCTCATTGCTGCCCCATCCGCAGCTCTTTGACCTGGAGAAGCGGCGGCAGCTGCGCGTGGCTGAGCTGGTCACCCTCATCCAGAAGATGTTCCGTGGTTGGCACTGCAGGAAGCATTACCAGCTGATGCGCAAGAGCCAGATCCTCATCTCTGCATGGTTCCGTGGCCACGCCGTGAGTGGGGGGTCCTGGCTGTGCCCTTCCCCATTCACCCCTGGGTTGGGGGTCCTTGGTTGTGACCCCCTATGCTCCCCCCGTAGCAAAGGAACAGGTACAAGCAGATGAAGCGCTCGGTGCTGCTGCTGCAGGCGTATGCACGGGGCTGGCAGGTGAGCACTGTGCTCTATGGGGCATATGGGGCCACACTATGGGGCAGTGATGCTGTGGGGCTGGGGGGCCGGGGGGGGTCCTGCTCCCCCCAGGACCGTCTCACCCCATCTCCCTCTATCTCTCCTGCTTTTCTCCCTTTCTCTCCTCTCGCTCACTATGTGTGTTGGTGTTTCCCTCTCCTCCTTTGGGCTCTTTGGTTGTTCTGCCTTTCCCTCTGCAGTCCCGTCGGCTCCTTCGGGAGCTGAAGGTTCAGCGCCGCCGTCATTTGGCCGCCAGCACCATTTCTGCATATTGGAAAGGGTATCAGGTAATGGGGCGAGCCCCACTGCGGGGCCGTGCACCCCTCAGCTCCTCTGTCCTGCTGTCCTGCTGTGTCCGGGGCTGTCTGTCTGTCCACCCTGGCTCTGCCCACCCTGTCGGGGCAGGGCTGTATGGGGAGGATATGGGGGGGAGGAGGACAGGGGGTGGGCACATCCAATGGGGATCATGGTGGGAAGGGGTCCCTCCTGCCATGGGGTCCCACTTATATCCCATTGTTGCCCCCAGACCCGCAGGATGTACCGCCGCTATTTCCGCTCCGATGCCCGCACGCGTCTGTCCAACTTCATCTACCGGCGGCTGGTGAGCTCCAATGGGTCCATTGCCTTCCTGCCCCCCCATTGCTGTACACAGGGACCCCCCCCCCTTACCCTGTGTCCCTCCTCTCCCCCATCCCCAGGTGCAGAAATACCTCATAGGGCTGAAGAAGAACCTCCCCCCGATGGCGGTGCTGGATCGGACCTGGCCCCCCGCACCCTATAAGTTCCTGTCTGATGCCAACCAGGAGCTGAAGGGCATCTTCTACCGCTGGAAGGTGGGGTTGGTGTTGGGGTCCCTTCATCCCCACAGCAATGGGGGGGTTTGTTGGCACTGCATCACCCTGACCCCCCCCCATATCTATGCAGTGCAAGAAGTACCGTGAGCAGCTGACCCCGCAGCAGCGTGCCATGCTGCAGGCCAAGCTGTGCGCCAGCGAGCTGTTCAAGGACAAGAAGGCGCTGTATGCACAGAGGTGCGGCCATACACTATGGGCTGAAGGGGGGTGGGTAGAATATGGGGGTCTCAACTGATCTCCCCCCCCTCCCCAATTCAACCCGCAGCCTGCAGCAGCCCTTCCGTGGTGAATACCTGGGCCTGACCCAGAACCGCAAGTACCAAAAGCTGCAGGAGGTGGCCAAGGATAAATTGGTGATGGCCGAGGCCGTGCAGAAAGTGAACAGAGCCAATGGGAAGGTGAGTCCCATCCCTGACGGGACGGGGGTTGGATGGGGGTATAGGGGGTATAGGGCTGCTCTGACCCCCCCCAACCCACAGACGGTGCCTCGGCTGCTGCTGCTCACCAAGGAGCACCTGGTTCTGGCTGACCCCAAAGCGGCGCAGCCCAAAATGGTGCTGAGCCTCAGCGACATCCGCGGAGCCTCCGTCAGCCGCTTCTCCGACGGGCTCCTGGCGCTGCACCTCAAGGAGGTAACGGAGACACGTGGAGTGGGGGGGGGGCACTGTGCTGAGCCTAACCCTAACCCCCCCATCACCACCTCCAACCGCCCACCATCTGCCTACAAACTGCCACCCCCCGCCCCACAGACATCCAATGCTGGGGGTAAAGGAGGTCCTAACCCTAACCCTAACCAACCCTAACCCCCCCATCACCACCTCCAACTCCCCCCCATCCGCCTCTAAACTGCCCCCCCCCGCCCCACAGACATCCACTGCTGGGGGTAAAGGAGGTCCTAACCCTAACCCTAACCCTAACCCTAACCCTAACCAACCCTAACCCCCCCCCCCCCCCCACCTCCAACCCCCCCCCCATCTGCCTACAAACTGCCCCCCCACCCCACAGACGTCCACTGCTGGGGGTAAAGGCGACCTCCTGCTGGTGAGCCCCCACCTCATCGAGCTGGTCACCCGCCTCCATCAGACCCTGCTGGACTCCACCGCGCAGGCGCTGCCGCTCAGCATCGCCGACCAGTATGAGGGGATTTGGGGGGGGGTCGTGGGTTGGATTTTTGGGGGGGGGGTCGTGGTCTAAATGGGTGTTTCTAGAAGGTGTGGCCGGACAGGCTGCTCATTGGGCAGCATGAAGGTGTGATAAAGGGGCGGGGGCAGATTGGTGGCAGCTCATTGGGCAGCAGGAGGGGGCGTGCCCCCCCCCAGCCCACCCCCCCATCTCCCCCCAGGTTCTCCACGCGGTTCCCTAAAGGCGACGTCGCCGTCACGGTGGTGGAATCGGCCAAAGGCAGCAGCGATGTCCCGGTCTGTAAGAAGAAAGGCAGCCACAAGATGGAGATCCTGGTGCACTGAGACGGGGGGGGGATAGAAAGTGGGGGGGGGGGGGCAGCGGAACGACCCCTCCCACTGTCACCCCATTAAACGTGTTCCTGTGTACTTGGGGGCTGTCACAGAGCGCTGCCCCCCTCCCCATTGCATTGCAGGGTTGGGAGTGGGATGCGGCTCAGAGCACAGCACAGAGTTGTGTGTGTCCCCCCTCCCGTCCCCCCCCCCCCCGGTGCTTTCCCTGCCGTCTGATTGCAGGCAGCTCTCGGCTGCGCCATGATTGGAAAGGCCCCAAATTGCGGCCACTTTTCCCATTAAATGAGCACACACAGCCTGCAGCCAAGGAGCAATTTCAGCCTGGATGGCTCTGCAATCCCCATTCCCCCCCCCACAAACCTCCACCCCAAACACAAGACCCCACTTCCCCCCCCTGCAGCCCCCACACCACCCATAGGAACCCACAGCTGCAGCTCCAGTCCTGGGGGTCCCTATACAGCCCCCATCCCTCCCCATTTCCTTTTCTCTCCTGCACACGTCAGGCTGTGGGAGTGGGATTGAGGCTGTGGGAGTGGGATTGAGGCTGTGGGAGTGGGATTGAGGCTGTGGGAGTGGGATTGAGGCTGTGGGATCGGGATCTCTCCCATCCCCACACGTCACCCTGGTTCTCTATCAGAGCTGACAGCTCCAGGTCACGTCAGCAGCTCCCAGGTGGGGCCGAGTCGTGCACGTGGGGGGGGCACGTGCGTGTGCAGGGACATCTCAGGCTCTAAAGCCCCCCCCCCTCCCCATGCCCTCACCCCCCTGTTGTTCTACATCACCTCCCAGCACGGGGACCCACCGCCCATAGATGGAGAGGGGCAGTAAACAAGCCCGGGGCACCGCTGTGCTTCGCGGCTGTTTCGCGCCCGGCACCACACAAGTAGGTGTTATTAATTAATTAGGCCGGTTCTGGCCAGGCTCCGATTTAATTAACATCCCCGGCTTTGCAGATGCTGCCCTGCCCCGGGCGGCGCTGCCACGTGAGCAGCTGAAATCCTGCTACCATCCCATGGGGTCTGCAACTCACCCCCGTGCAGGGCTCCCCCCACCCCATAGACCCCAGTTAGGGGGTAGGGATGGGGGCTTTCAGAGGGGGCTGAGCCCAACTATGGGCCCCATAGACCCCCAGTCTGTGCGGCTGTGGGGCAGGGATGGGGGCGTTCAGAGGGGGCTGAGCCCAACTATGGGCCTGGGGTCACACACAGGGGGATGGAGGGGATATATGGCCAGAGATGGGGCCATGGCTCCAGGTGGGTTGGGATGGGGGCCCCTGTTTGTGCACAGGTGGGTGTGTGTGATGCTGCATCCCATTGGGGTGTGCATCCCATACATGAGCTCAGCTGAATCCCGCAGCACTACAAACCCCACACACAGCCCTCCTGCATAGCAGGCAGCTCACACTGCACACACACACACACACACACACACACGAGGCCATGACACCCCCAGACACGCATCCCCCCCCCTAAATACACCAGGCTCAGTGGTGTCCGCGTGCCATCCCAACCACCCCAACCCCGCTGTGGCTGCGTGGGCCGCGTGCTGCTCTGCCTGCCGGTGTCACGGCGCCCTCGTGGGCGTGAAGTTATGGGCTGGGGGGTGGCCCCCCCCGCAGCCCCCATTGGCAGCTCTCCTCTCGCCCACCACGCGGAGCCCCCTATTTAACCCTGCAGCAGCAGCGGGGTTTCATCTCCATTGAGCTCATCAGTGCAGCCACCAGCCAGGACTGAGCACCCTGCACTGCATCCCTGCACCCAGCAGCAGGTCCCTGCACCAGGTATCGTATCCCTGCAGCCCCCAACCAGGTATTGTGAGGCCTTTGGAGCGGCCGCTGCCTGTTCTCATCACCTACAGGGGCTGGGGGGGTCAGGGATGGGGGGAGGGAGGGATGAAGGCTCTGCTGGGCTGTGGGTGCAGGGCTGGCCATCAGTGTGTGTGTTGGTGATAACGGGGTGTGAGTGTGCAGGGCTTAACCCATTTGGGGTCTGCGAGGTGCTGAGGGTCTCCCAGCTCTGCAGCAAAGCCACGTCCCCCCCCCTGCACCCCCAGAGCTCCACTCCTGCAGCACATCCCATAGAGCATCCCCGGGCACAAATCCCCCCTTAGCACACCCCCTATAACGAGTCCCCCATAACACATCCCCAATAACACGACCCCCATCACACGACCCCCCGTGCTCCCCCCCCACCCCGTGTTGCGGTTCCTGCTCCTCCTTCAGCCGGGTGGGATCCCCCAGCCCACACCTCCTATGGGGGATTCTCTCCCTAACGCCGCTCGTCGCCCCCCACCCAAGTTCCGATCCGGATCCGGTACCGACGCTTCCCCCAACCCCCCCCCGGCCCACAATCCCCGTAGGACGATGCGGAGCCGCGCTCTGCTCGCCGTTCTCGCCCTGGCGCTGCCGTTCGCTCTCTCCGCCCCGCCGGGCTCCGCGCCCCGCTCCCAGGTACGGCCGCACCGTCGGGGCTCGGGGGTGGCACCGCGCGGCTCCTCTCACCGCTCCGCTTCCCGCAGAGCCCGGAGCCGCTGCCCTGGAGAACCCGGGGCAGCCCGGGGGGGGTCGCCGTCGCGACTCTTCTGCAGCTGCTACGGGAGGAGGAGAACGGTGAGAGCGGGGCGGGGCGGTGTGGGGGGGTCTCTCCCGTTCCCCGTGCTCGCCCCGACGGCAGCGCTCAGCCCCCGCTTGTGTCTCCCGCAGGTCGCCCGGTGCCTCCTCGGAAGCGTAAGTGCCGCCCGCCCCGCACCGCGCCCGGTACCGAGGCGGGGCCCCGAGGAGAGCACAGCGCGGAGGGGGCCGGGCCGTGCGGGCGCTGACGGCGTTATTTCCGTAGGAGACATGCACGATTTCTTCGTGGGGCTCATGGGGAAACGGGCGGCGGAACCCGAAAAGGCGGCGGGGGGCGGCGGGGCCGCAGCCGGGACGGGACACGCTGAGAGCGGCCCCTCCGTCCGCTGCTCCCCGGGACCCCCCCCGGACGGAGCTCGGGCTGCCGGGCCCCCCCGCCCCGCGTTGTGATGAGCGGCCTCGACGGGGCGGACGGGACGTAACGGAGCCGTCGCGGTGTCACCCCCGGGAACGAGCGTGTCCGAACCGAGCTGTACGGGCACCGCAAACAGCACCGACAGCCCCGAACCGAACCGAGCCCGACTCCGTTGTGTCTGCGCCGGTGGATGGAGGGCGGAGGGGGGTGGGGGGGAGGTGCTGCTTATCGCGACCCTCCCCATATCGCGACCCTGCCCACCCCGCGTTCCCCCCCGCAGTTCCCCTCCGGGCCGCTGCGGCGCTGTGGCCCCGTCGGAGCGGGGGGGCGGCGGAAGGCGGCTCCGGTGGCGGCGGTGGCGGGCGGTCGGAGCGGCGGGCGGAGGGCGGAGGGCGGGGCGGTGCCTTTGTGTGAGCGAGCGGGGATGGTGCGGGGCGCCGGGCGGGTAAGGAGCGGCCGCTGCGGGACGGGACCGACGGCCGCGACCCCCCACGGGGCCCCCCCGGCCCCGACCCCGCGGGGATCGATGCGGCGCGGCCGTTCGCACGTCCCGGGGCCGTCGGGGGTCGTTGGGAGCGGGGCCCCCCCCCTACGGTTTGTTGCGGGGGGGGGGCGACCCTTTGGTGACCGCGAGATGCGGACCCCGCCGCCAGAGCCGCGGGAGGAGGGGGGGGCGCAGAGCCAGGGTAGGGGGTGGGGGGTCGGGGCCGCCCCCACGAGCATCCTTCGGCCCCCCCCCCCTCCTTAAAACCGGCGGCCCCGGGCACGTTTCGTCGGAAGGAGAGTCCACGGAGCGGCCTCGGCGCAACTTTCATTGCGGGACGGAGTTTGGGAGGGGGTCGCGTGGCTTCCATTGAGCCCCCCAAAGAGGGGGGGCTGCGGGTGGGCTGGGGGGCCGATAAAGAGCCGAGGGCTGGGGGGTGGGAAGTGGGGCTGGAAGCAGTGGGGCTGGAGGCTGCAGGGCAGTGGGGCTGGGGGCGGTGGAGCTGCAGGCTGTGCCTCAGCACTGTGCTGTGCAGCCCCCCACGTTGTGCTGGGAGTCGGGGCTGAATCCTGCCCAGGCAGATGTAATGGGGGCTGCAGGGGGGTGGGCACAGATGGGTCCTGATCCAGAGTGAGGCACTCATGGGGTGGCTGCAGAACCGACCTCAGCCCCAAGATGAGCAGCGGGGGCATCTGCAGGGCAGCACTATTCCTCCTTGCTCTGCCCCAGCTCCATCTGAGAGCTGTGCCTGTGGCTGCAGTGATGTCTCCTCATCGAGGTATTAACTCCACGTTTCCCCCCCCAGAGCCCCTTGCCCTGCCACTTGCTGGATGCCGGGCAGCACCTGCTGCCCCCGCAGCTGATGAGGGCGTGAAGGAGCAGCTGAGCAGGAGAGGCCCCCCCAGCTGCTAAGATGGGCATGAGGATCAAACTGCACAGCACCAACCACCCCAACAACCTGCTGAAGGAGCTCAACAAGTGCCGCCTGTCCGAGACCATGTGCGACGTCACCATCCTGGTGGGCTCACGCTCCTTCGCCGCGCACAAAGCCGTGCTGGCCTGTGCTGCCGGATACTTCCAGAACCTCTTCCTGAACACGGGGCTGGACGCAGCACGTACCTACGTGGTGGACTTCATCACACCGGCCAACTTCGAGAAGATCCTCAGCTTCGTCTACACCTCGGAGCTCTTCACCGACCTCATCAACGTGGGCGTTATCTACGAGGTGGCTGAACGGCTGGGCATGGAGGACCTGCTGCGTGCCTGCCACTCCACCTTCCCCGACCTGGAGAGCGCTGCCATCCCCAAACAGCCCCCCCTGACTGCAGGGGACGCCCGGCCTGGTGCTGTGGGTGCTGCCTCGGAGCAGAGCCCGGCGCTGGGGGACGCCCGGGGGAGCGCGGAGCATTTCAATGCGGAGCGTGGCTACGTGCTGCACGGGGAGGGAGTGGGCAGCTACAAGGAGGAGGAGAGGAGCGATGGTGGCCAGGCTGTGCCCCTGCTGCAGCCCCCGCTGCCCCCCAAGGACACAGAGCCGGGGCCGTTTGGTCCCGGTGCTGTCACAGCAGCACAACCCGGGTTGGGAGGTGGGAACATGATGCAGAGCTCCGTGGGGTCCTGCCAGCAGTACAAGGTGCAGAGCAATGGTGACTACGGCAAAGGTGGGTTCTTCACGGCCGATTCATCCCTGGACATCTCCACGGGGAGCAACTCGTGTCCCAGCAACAGCGAGCACTGCAAGGAGCCGGGCTTCGTGCCGATGGAGGAGCTGCAGCTGGAGGAGCTGGGAGAGGAAGAGCTGCACTTCGAGGACGCCAGCGAGGAGTTGGGGCCGTCGGAAGAGGTGATCGAGCTGAGCGACGACAGCGAGGAGGAATTGGCCTTCGAGAGCGACGGGCGCGACAGCAGAGCCATGCCCTGCCAGGTCTGCAAGAAGGTGCTGGAGCCCAACATCCAGCTGATCCGACAGCACGCCCGCGACCACGTGGACCTGCTCACCGGGAACTGCAAAGTGTGCGAAACCCACTTCCAGGACCGCAACTCCAGGGTGACCCACGTGCTGTCCCACATCGGCATCTTCCTCTTCTCCTGCGACATGTGTGAGACCAAGTTCTTCACACAATGGCAGCTCACCCTGCACCGCAGGGATGGGGTCTTTGATAACAACATTGTTGTGCACCCCAGCGACCCCCTACCCAGCAAGACGGGCGCCTTCGCTGCAGGGTCGGGTGCTGATTTAGCATGTGCTGCATGCGGGAAACCTTTGGCCAAAGATTTCCACACTGTTCGGAACCATCTCCTGGACCACGTCAATCTGAAGAGCCAAACGTGCGGCGTGTGCGACCAGCGGCACCTGAGCCTGTGCAGCCTGCTGTGGCACGCGTTGGCACACCTGGGCATCGCCGTCTTCTCCTGCTCCGTGTGCGCCAGCAGCTTCGTGGACCGGCAGCTGCTGGAGAAGCACCTGGCCATGCATCAGAGCGCCGAGGAAGCCTTGTTCCGCTGCCACTTCTGCGGGCAGAGCTTCAAGCTGGAGGCTGCGTATCGCTACCACGTCAGCCAGCACAAGTGCAGCAGTGGTGTGGATGCGCGGCCCGGCTTCGGCGAGCGGTTGCAGCCGCAGAGTTTGCAGAAGAGGAAACTACCCGAGGAGTTCTTGAGCGAGGAGCTGGCGCTGCAGAACCAGCCGGGCAACAGCAAATACAGCTGCAAGGTGTGCGGGAAGCGCTTTGCTCACACCAGTGAATTCAACTACCACCGGCGCATCCACACCGGGGAGAAGCCGTACCAGTGCAAGGTGTGCCACAAGTTCTTCCGCGGCCGCTCCACCATCAAGTGCCACCTGAGGACGCACTCGGGGGCCCTGATGTACCGCTGCACTGTCTGCGGCCACTACAGCTCCACGCTCAACCTGATGAGCAAACACATTGGGGTGCACAAGGGCAGCCTGCCCCCCGACTTCACCATCGAGCAGACTTTCATGTACATTATCCATTCCAAAGACACGGAGAAGAACGCAGACAGCTGATGGGGTGAGGCAGGGCAGGGCCAGGAGGAGCTGTGGAAAAGTGTTGTTGGTCACAGGCGTCGTGGATGGATTCCTCCTTTTTCTTTTTCCTTTTTTTCTTTGTTTTTTGGCCTTGCTGGGGCTGTTTTTGACTGTACGAACCAACAGCGCGTGAGCTGCGTCACTGACCCCGAGAAGTCTGTCGTGTTTACTTACCTCTGATCCCCGTTAGAGGCCGCTGAGTTTTGTGTTCTTAGCATTTCTCACTAGGTTTTGAATCTAGGTTTTGTTCTGAAACCTCTTCGCCCACCGACTCGACCGACCCACAAACCGATGCTGCTATGACTTTCTGACCTCAGCAGAGAGGGGCAGAGCTGGAGCGGGACGGTGCCGGGCTGGAAGGAGAAGGGAAGCAGAAAGGAAGGAAGGAAGGACTGATGGTTCCAGGCACGGCGTGGCTTTGGGCGCATCTCGGGGGTCGCCAGCGGTGTTTACACCGAGACCTCCCCATTCCTACATGATCCCACTGTGGGGCAGGGATGGAGAGGAAGAACCGGACACCGCAGCGTGAATCGAGGCCGCCCTCTGGTTACTCTACTACCTCACAAATAGGAAGCGCCTTCGAGCCGCCCCGTGGGTCGTTGAGCTTCTGATACAGATCAAGCAGCCCGGCGCTGTGAGCTGGGAATATGGGGGTGCTTCCCCCCGCTCCGCTGTGGCCTTGGGCAAGTCACTTCACCTCTTTGCCTCAGTTTCCTCATCTGTAAAATGAGGGTGGTGACCCTCGTGGTGCCGACCTACCTCCCTGGAGCGCGCTGAATTGTACTGGCTCACGCTGCGCCGTTACCGGAGCACGGCGGGGATGTATCCCCGTCCTCCCCCCATCCCACCACTCTTGTTTTGCTCCCATTGTGGCCGTCCTGCTGACAGTAGAACCCCCCCCCCCAAGTCAGTCCCATCCCGGTGCTGTGGAAGGAGCCGGTGGTGATGTACGTGGTGCTGCTCCCTGCAGGACAACCCCCTGCTGGGATGGATTTGGGGGGGGACCGCCTCATCCCCAAGGCCTCAAGGACCACCCCCCCTCAGAGCCGTGGGCACCCCGCATCCGGCCAAGCTGTGAAGCAAAAGCCTTTTGTGCACATAAACCAAAAAAGAGAAGTTTTACACTGAAACGCTATGGGGCAGAGCAACACCCCTCCCTCCACCCCACCACTGTGCATGGGGACAGAGCCCTCCCTGCTGGCTTCTTTGGGGCTGGGGGGAGCTGTGGAGCATTCAACCCCCCCCCCCCCAATGTCTCTGTGTCAGATACTTCCCTTCTAATTAATCCACGTGGAAAAGCAATGGGAGTGAGCTCTGCTCTGCTCTGCTCCCCACAGCACTGGTTATGGGGGGGTGGGGGGCAGCCCCACATCAACCCCCCCCCCCCATAGGATCCCCATCAAGGAATGAAGCAGGAAGAAGAGCGGAACGCGTTGCTGTCTAACCTCCTCGTTAAGTTAATCGTAGGTACTGACCTCCTGATATTTAAGTGTTTACTATCTATTTGCTGTAAAGTTTTGTATATTTTGTAAACTTCACCCCCCCCCCTCACCGCCCCCCCCCACCGCTCCCCCAGATCGTAGATGTCTAAAATCGTTGTACATCGGGTTCTTTTCTACTCCATTGTTCAGCACAAAGTGTGGTTTTTTATTTAGAATAATAAAAATGGAAAACATTGACCTCTCATGCTGCATTCCTTTATTAAAAAGAGATTCTTTATGAGATGGGAGCAGGGGGTGGGGGGGCAGCTCTGCACAGGAGGTGGCTCTGGGGGGTGGGCAGGGGGGCACAGGTAAGTTAGATATCCCAAAAATTGGTTGAATCAGTAAAATATAGCAATGTGTTTTGTGTGTGGACATGGAATGCGCCGCTGTGTGGCTTTGTCTCGTGCCTGCTGGCTTTGCTGTTGTGTGCTCAACTTCAGTCTTGCAAAGAAAATGAGTTGGGGGGGCTGCCCCAGCCCTGGTGTGTGATGGGAGAGCAGTGGGGGCTCTGTGCTGGGGGTGGGGGGCTTCTGCTGCTCCATGCCAGGGGTTCAGTGCAGATCCAATGCATGGACCCCTCCAGCACATCCTGCCCTGTGCTCCAACGGGGCGGTGAGCATCCTGTCCCCGGATCCGGTCCGATTTGCTTATGCTTCACTTTCTTGGGCAGCTCAAGGCCTTCAGATGGATGAATTCCCTCCGGTGGCACTTTCACCTTCCCCTGCCCAGGGCCCAACCCACACACAGTGCGTGACTGAGCAGAAGTGAGGCCAGGAGGGACTTTGGATGCTCTGACCTCTGGCCCATGCTGCTGAATGCAGATGGGACCCCCTGCTCTCACCCCAGTGATGTCTGAAGGATTAAGGCCGCCAGCTCTGGGTCTGAGACGTCGCACTGTAAAGCTGTGCTGAGTGGTTCCTCCCTGCTGTGCTGTGTCAGCACCCTCCACTGCAGCGCCTTGAGTGATGCTGGGCTCTGTGCTGGGTGCTGTGATGGGAGCTGTGTTAAAGCAGTGGATTTTGTCCCCATCCTGCTCGAATGGCATTGGATCAGGAGGGCAGTGCTCATCCCACAATGGGATTCAGGCTCATGGGGCTGCATGGGGTCGGGGCGCACTGAGCAACGCATCCATTGCTGCAAGTGTTTCTCTAGGAAAGCAGAACATCTCTCTTTCTCTTCTTCATACTTGGGCTAAATAGGTCTGATAGCGCTCAGAGGTGACACATCCACGACTCCTGATGGGCACATTGCCCTCACTATCAGAGCGTGGTGGGCAGCTGACCAGAAAGCAAAGCGCCCACTGGACAGCGTGCCCATGGGGAGCTGCCCGGCCCCTGGCCCACCTCAGGTGGGCACCCCGCTCCCTTTTAGCTGGGGGCACCACCATCCTTTGTGATGACAACAGAGTGCTGGGTGGAGGAGGAGGAACCTTCTGCCCCCTTCTGCCCGGCTGCGTCTTTGGGGACGTACCTGACCACGGCCGAGATGAGTTTGCTGCGGAAGCTCTTGCTGAGGAAGTTGTAGAGGATGGGGTTGAGGACGCAATGCATCAGCGTCAGGCAGTCGATGATGTCGTAGAAGAAGTAGAGGAAGTGGGCAAAAGAGCAATGCAGGACGATGTGGGTGCCATCCAGGGTGAGCAGCGTGAGCAGGACGTGGAAGGGCAGCCAGCTGAGCAGGAAGGCCACGATGTAGGAGTAGATGAGCAGGCAATGCCTCCCCCCCTCCGGCTTGGAGCGCCGGACGAGCCGCGCCGTCAGCACATTGAACACAGCAATGATGGGGAACGGGATGAGGAACCCCACAGCAGTGGTGGCCAAGCTGACCGCTAGCGCCCACTCATCGTAGGTCTCAAAGGGGGCCATGAAGATGCAGATGGGATCCCCGGTGTTCACCAGCTGCATGTGGGACACCTCCACGAAGGGGATGGCGGCTGCCAGGACCCAGACGCAGGCGCAGATGATGCGACGCCCGCGGTGCTGGTGCCGGTGCCAGAAGGGCGAGGAGCCGCGTAGGGAGACGTAGCGGTCCACGCTGAGGCAGGTGAGGAGGAAGATGCTGGCGTACATGTTGGCAAAGTAGAAGTAATGCGTGAAGCGGCAGAGGAAGCTGCCCCAGAGCCAGGTGTAGTCCAGCATCACCTCCAGCATCCAGACGGGCAGCGAGAGCAGCACGCCGAGGTCGGCGATGGCCATGTGCAACACATAGAGATTGACCAAGCTCCGGCTGCCACGACTCTGCCAGTTCACCCAGACCACCAGGAGATTCTCCACCAGCCCCACCACGAAGATGGCGAGGTAGAGCACGAAGACGGCCACGCGTTTGGCGTTCTCATCCAGGCTGAACTCGCAGGAGGTGTAGGTGTAGTTGAGGAGGTGGAACAGCTCCGACAGGTTGTGGTACTCGCTGAACTCACTGGGGGCTGCCGGCGTTTCGCTGGGGGCTGCCGTCGGCTCGGCCATGCTGGGAGCTGCAGGGAAAGGGAAAGCTATGAAGCGGTGCTGGGAGCCCCCCCGAGTGATAAACCTCGAAGACCCCCACAGGGTCACAGCGGCTTTCTGCCCACCCTAATGATGGCCAGTCCCAGCTGTGGCTGTCAAACTGCTCACCAGGTTCTGCTTTACATCCCTCCGCCTTTTTGCCCCGAGGGACGTTACCGAGACCCCCCCAGACCCCTCCATAAGCAGCAGTTCTTATTTATAAGGGGAGGAGCTGCCGGGCACAGCCTTCATTTGGCCGCTGGAAAAGATCAAGATGAATCAAGCAGAAAATCTGAGCAGCACAGCTGGGAACCAGTTGCAAACCAGCTGCTTTCTGCTGGCACAGCTCAGCTCTCGGAGCTTCTGAGGCTCATTTTGAACCCTATGGGATTTTATTCCAACCTGCCAATTCCCACATCTCCCCCTTTAAAAGATCCCAGCGCGGATCCCAGCACCGCCCCAGCTCTGAGCGCACGGAGGACCCGACGGTACGGACGCACCGCACGGCACCGCACAGCACCGCAAGGCACCGCACGGTACCGCAGCCCCCCGCAGCGGTTCCCGAAGCCCCCTGGGCTGCTCTCTCCGCCCGTTGCGGTGGGATTTAAGGGTGCGGGGACGCGTCTCACCGGGGGTTCGCGGAGCGATCCTCGTTGTGCGGCTGCGGGAGCTGCTCTGGGCGTGCGGGGCTGAGCTCCAGGCTCCCACCCCGCAGGAAATGAGTGCGGCAGCCCCGTATCCTGAGGCGGCCCCGGGACGCGGTGTGTGCCCGAGGGCGGTGCGTTGGGGCGGGGGGGGGGGGGACACACACAAGGACAGGTGCTGCCCCTCAGTGCTTGGGGGGGGTCCATCCCCGCCCCATTAGGGATGTGGGGGGCATGGAGACATGGGTCGGGTGCGGGTGGGGGGAATGGATCCACGGAGCTGTGGGTGGGGTGGGCTGAGGGGGGGTGACAGAAGCATGCACAGCACTGAGGGGTCGGGCATTGGCACAGCACTGAGGGGTCGGGGCATTGCAGCCCCCCCCTCGGGTGCCGTCGGAATGCAACACATCCATCCATCCCCACGGCAGCTCCTCTGCCCGGCAGCAATTAATCATCGTCCAACTGATCAGCGGGGGAAGGGAGGGGGCTCAGCCTTGCCCCGCTTTGGGGGCTGATTGATAGGCAGAACGTTTTTGCCTCGGGCTGCAAGTCCTGCAAAACAATTGCAGGAAATCTCCTTTACAAGTGCAGACAAGACATCGTGAGCAACAATCGCTCGGAAGGAAGGCACGGAGGGAACAGGGAAGCGCGTGCACTGATAAGTAGGAGCTCTCTCAACAACGGGAGGGCGGCCAAAGAGCAAACAGGTACCGGAGCCATGGGATTCGGTGTTTGCAAACAGGAACCGGGGATGCCATGAGTTGGCATCGCCCTCCTGGATGCTCTGAGTGCTGGGAAGATCCTGGTGTTGGTGTTTTGCTTCCCAGGTGCTCGGAGCTCCGGTGGTTGAGGCAGAACTGAGCGCTGTGGGTCACCCCACCTGGGGGGCTGGAGGGGGGCAGCTCAGTTCCTTCGAGCTCTGCTCCATCATCACCCAACTGGGATGCTCAGAGAGCACCGACCGCATCGCCCACAGTGCTGAGACGTCCCCCCCCCCCCCCCGCCTCGTCCCCCAGGGCCCCATTTGTTTGGAGATTGATGGGATAAGGGGCCCCTTCCTCTCCGGAAGGGCCGTGCTCAGAGGCCTCGGGTTGGGGTGGAGGGGCCCCAGGGAGCTCATTGTGAGGGGGGGGGGGGTGAGCAGAGAGGCAAAACCCCATGGGAACTTCTACCCCAAGGAGCTGAATCTGCAGCCACCATCCCTCATTCCCTCGGGTTTTGCTGTTGGAAGCGCTGCTCCGGGTCCAGCGCCCTCCACACGCAGCCCCCCCTCCACCCCCCCACTCTGCAGCCCCCCCCCCAGGGACACGAGGCTGTGCCTATTGCTGGGACGCTGCACCCACGGCTCCTCGCCCCCCACACCCCGCATCGCCCCGCATCCCCACGAGCTCAGCCCACGCACGTATTAAAGGGAGAAGGGACGCGGGTGGGCGACACGGGGCTGTGCCGATCGCTGCTCAGTCCCGCAGGCAATTGCACACCCTCGGGGACCCATCTCCAGAACCGTCGTGGTTAATTATCCCTTAATTAGAGGCATGAAAGGATGCGTGAGTCACCGCCCGCACATCTGATGTGCCGAAGCGGAGCAGCACCCAGCGGTGTCAGCGGACCCCGAGGGCGCAGAACGGGGGCAAATGGAGCTGTGAAAAGGGGGTAAAAAGGGGGGATACTGGGGATAGGGGGCGGGGGGGGGGTTTCCATCTCATGTGCTGAAGGTGCCGTTGGGGATGGAGCTGGTTGCAGCCCCCGGCAGCTGCGGGAGGTGGGAGCTGGATGGAAAACGAGCCAGGATGGCAAAGGAACGGGGGGGAAATGGGAGATGTGAGCTCAGCTGATACAAAGGGAGGTGATGCAGAAGGGAACAAGGCATTTAATGAGGTTCTGCACCCGCAGGAGCCCCGAGGGCAGCACGGGGATGAGCTCAGGGACCCGTGGGTGTCCCGTAATACGGTTTGGGCATCACGAAGGAGACGAAGGCATCGCAAAGCCACGTCGGGCAGTAGCTGAGAGGCAGAAGGAGGAGCAGAGCGTCCCACCCGGCGCCGTAACGGCTGCGGGGGCTGTGGGACAGCAGAGCGTGTTGAATGCGGGCCGTGACACGGGACAGGCGGGGGCTGCTCAGGCGGTGCAGGAGGATGCTGCGCTGGGTGTCTGTAGGGCAGAGGGTGGGGGTCAGTGGGGCGGGGTGCTCCGTGGGGTGGGTGCTGTGCTGGGTGGGGGGGTGGGTGGGGGATGTACTGACAGATGTCCAGGTAGCGACGGCCGTAATATGCCCGGGTCTCTATCGGGAGCTGAGCCCAGAGGCGCTGCAGTTCCTTTGTTGCCACTTTGGGGTCGGTCATCCCCGTTCGGAATCCGCCGGGTTCAATGATGGAGACTTTCACCCCAAAGGGTCTCATCTCACGCCTGAATTGGGGTGGGGACATCGCTGTCACTGCCCCGGGGTGGGAGCCAGAGCTGCCACCAAGGAGATGGAGCCCCTCCAACCCGTCCTATCTTTGCACAACCCGCCCAATTCCAAACCCACACCGACACCTTTCACAACCCCCCCAGCGCTTCTTCCTCCTATTGGGACAGGAGTTGCCGGGGCGGATGGGGGGGAGATGGCGAAAGCAGGACAGAGGCAAACCAGCTCTGCTCCTTAATGCTGTCGAACCCAGACAGGGACCCAGCCGGGCTGAGCTGTACCTGAGGCTGTCGGAAAACGCCTCCACGCCGAACTTGGACGGGCAGTAGCCGCCCCCGAAGAGGGACAGCCGGCCCATCACACTGGCCACGTTGACCACACGACCATGAGCCTCCCTTAACAGCGGCAGGAGGCTGAGAGTCACCTCGATCAGCCCCACCAGGTTGACGTTCAGCACCGCCACGAAGTCTTCCTTCCTCAGCCACTCGTTGGGGGCGGAGGGGACGGCGATGCCGGCGTTGTTCACCAGCCCCCACAGCCCTGCAATAGGGCCGGGATGAGCCGAGACCCCTCCGGGACCCCATTCCCCACCCCGACCCCCTCCTACCTCTGTCCCCCACTCGCTCCCGCACCCACGCGGCGGCGGCGGCGATGCTGTCGCTGGACGTGACGTCCAGCAGGACGGTCTGCAGGCGAGACGAGGCGGCCGCCCGCAGCCTCGCGGCCCCGGCCTCGCTCAGGCAGCCCGCCAGCACCCGCAGCCCCCTCGCGTCCAGCTGCCGTGCCAGCAGGCTGCCAAAGCCCGAATCGCAGCCCGTGATCAGCACGAACTTCTCGTCCAGGCCGCCCACCGTCTGCCGCTCCAGGTTCCAACGCCGCAGCAGCCACAGCCCCAGCAGCGCCAGCAGCCACAGCCACATCGCGACTGGGGGGGGTACAAGGACCTGCGGCAGGGTCGGGGTCATCCTGGGTCCTGGCTGTGCCCCTGCTCCCTGTATTTGGGGTCTTTGTCTCTCAGACTTGAGTCCTCGCTCTTCCCATCGGCTGCCACCCCATTGGAACCCATCGCAGCTGGTGCTCGGGGTGGGCACTTGTTTGTGGCTCTCGGCCCTATCTGCGCCCCCCCCCCTTTATCCCTGCCCTCCCACCGCTCCCAGCACTCGGTTTCCATCCCTTTAACACCCCGCAGAGGTTTCCCTTCATCGTGAGGTGGACACAGTTCATTGCTGCCTCACCGCGCTCCCCCCATTACACAGCACTGCAATGGGGCAGCTCCCACCGCCCCACAGAGCTCCCACCCCACCGGGACCCCCCCAGCCCGGCCTCGTCTGACCCCATCCCTCACATCTCCCCTCTCTGTGCCCGTCATGGAGGAGCTGAACCTACAAACAAACCCCGGGGTTACCTGTGCAGGTCTGCGCCGCTCCACGAGTCCTCGCACAGCCCACGTCCCCACGTATAAATAGAGCTCAGTGCAAGGAGCAGCCACGCAGCACCGGGCAGCAGCGGGGGCAGCGGTGCCCAAATAGCTGCAGGCGACGCTGCAGGGCGGGCAGGATTGCAGCAGAGCTGAAATAAACCCTGAGTCCTTTAATCCTCGCTGTCTTGTATTGCACGGAGCCATGCAGGGAGCGCTGCTGCAGCTCTGCAACAGCTGCATGTGCTGATGGAGCACGACCCGAGGCATCGCACAGCACTGCAGGGCTGGCTGCATTGCATGGGAAGGATGCATTGATGCTGGGTGAGGGCAGAGCAGCAGCGATGGGGCTGAGAGCTGCACAGCGGCACTGGGACCCCATTCACCTGGTTGCCCCCAGCTCCAAGGGATGGCAAAGGGGGCATGTATAGGGTGGGGGCTTGGCAGCACTGTGCCCACTGCTCCCCCATGGGCACAGCCTCAGTGTGCTGTAAAGGGAAGGGGCAGGGCTCAACCACACCATGCAGGGAAGAGGTCAGCTTTATTCAGCAGCAAACATTGCCAGTGCAAAGTGCAGCGCTTTGCTTGCTGCCGTGGGATCTCAGGTGTGGGGCGATGCCAGCTCTGCCCTCACGGCCTCACACTCTCTGGGCAGGTTTGGGGGAGGTCCAGGAGAATAAAGCGTCGGTGATGGCAGAGGGGAAGTAGCTGAGAGGGATGTAGATCAGCTTGGCATCCCAACCAGCTGCATAGCGGCAGCGCGGGTAGCGGCTGGTCAGTGCGTGCTCCATGCAGCCCGTCACCAGCGACAGGTTGGGGTTGCATTTCTTCAGCATCTCCCTCATATTTGCCAGGACTGGGGGCAGAGGGAGGGACAGGAGCTGAGATTGTGCCAAAGGGACCAAGAGGCCCCGCTGGGTCCCGGTGCAGCTCAGCACTGAGATGCTGGGTGAGCTTTGGGGATGCACTCACAGTCCTGTAGGTATTTATCCCCATAACTGGCTTTGGTTTCACTGGGCATCCTCTCCCAGGCTCTGAGGAGACTCTTCTCCAGGTCTGCTGAACCGGTGATGGCTGTTTTGAAGTAACCCGGCTCGATGATGCTCACCTTCACCCCGAAGTGCCTCATCTCAAGCCTGGAAGGCAGCGATGCAATGGGATGGGAGCAGCAAAGGGGGGTGGGCTGAGTGGGGACGGCCTCGCTATGGGGCACAGTGGGGAAACCCAACCACAGAGGGCACCCCGAGCAGCCCAGCATGAGGCTGGGATGGTGCACGAGCAAACACTGACCGCAGTGGGACGGGATGGGGTCAGAGCAAACATTGGAGCCACTCCATGGGACACACAGTGGGGCAAGGTCCGAGTAGCGGGGTCCGACCAGCCCCATAACGCTGCCAGGCAGAGCAGGGGGGAGCAGGACTCACCGCAGACTGTCGGAAAACGCCTCCACGCCGAACTTGGACGGGCAGTAGCCGCCCCCGAAGATGGACAGCCGGCCCACCACGCTGGCCACGTTGACCACGCGGCCCCTCGCCCTCTTGATCAGCGGCAGGAGGCTGAGAGTCACCTCGATCAGCCCCACCAGGTTGACGTTCAGCACCGCCACGAAGTCTTCCTTCCTCAGCCACTCGTTGGGGGCGGAGGGGACGGCGATGCCGGCGTTGTTCACCAGCCCCCACAGCCCTGCAATAGGGCCGGGATGAGCCGAGACCCCCGCTGGGCGCCCACTCCCCACACCCCGACCCCCTCCTACCTCTGTCCCCCACTCGCTCCCGCACCCACGCGGCGGCGGCGGCGATGCTGTCGCTGGACGTGACGTCCAGCAGGACGGTCTGCAGGCGAGACGAGGCGGCCGCCCGCAGCCTCGCGGCCCCGGCCTCGCTCAGGCAGCCCGCCAGCACCCGCAGCCCCCTCGCGTCCAGCTGCCGTGCCAGCAGGCTGCCAAAGCCCGAATCGCAGCCCGTGATCAGCACGAACTTCTCGTCCAGGCCGCCCACCGTCTGCCGCTCCAGGTTCCAACGCCGCAGCAGCCACAGCCCCAGCAGCGCCAGCAGCCACAGCCACATGGTGGGGCGGCAGCAGGAGGAGCACGACGAGGAGGAGGAACGGGACGTGGAGGCGGCCGGGACTCGCGTGGACACGGCACAAAGCGCAGCCCTGAGCTCTGGCTCCGGCCCGTGCCGACCTTGGACCGGCCCAACTCCTCGGGGCCGGTGTGTGTCAGTGCCAACACATCTGAATACGGGGCCGGGCAGCGGCTCAGCCCGTCCTCCCACGTCCCGTGATTTCAATCCCCATCCGTGGCCCCTCGGCTCGTTGGCAAAGCCGCCCCTCGTTGGCACGGGGCTGAGCTGCCCTCGAACCACCACCCAACTTATGGGGGGTCTCAGGGGCTCCGCTCCCGGGACTCGGCCGCTGTTCAAAGCAGGGACGGGGTCGGTGCCGGTGCTGAGCCCCCCCGGGGGTCCCCGTTAACCCGCTCCGGTTCCCCGACGGCCGGCGCTGTCGGAGCGGTTCAGCTCCGTTCCGGGAGGGGTCGCACTACATCTCCCAGCGACCACTCGGTTTCTTTCGGTCCCGCCGTTTCCCTCCGCTTCCCGTCATGGCGCCGTTCGAACCGGCTGCGTTACCGGAGCTTCTCCCGGTGTTCTACCGACGGCTCTTCCCACACGGCGCTTACGGCCGCTGGCTCGGCTACGGCGGCGGTGAGCGAAGGGACCGGGCGGGGTCGGGACGGCGAATCGGTGGGGTCTACATCCCCCCCAACCCCCCCAATCCCCCCAACCCCCCCAACCCGACCCTCTCCGCATCCCCGCAGTGGAGAAGAACTATTTCCAGCTTCGGGAGTTCTCCTTCACGCTGCGGGACGACGTTTACGTGCGGTTCCAGTCGTTCTGCAGCCCGCAGGAGCTGGAGAAGGAGCTGCAAAGGACCAACCCCTATAAGATCGACATCGGGGCCGTATATTCGCATCGCGTTCGTATCCCCCCCCCACTCCCCTTCTTCCACCCCTAAACCCCCCGGTGGCTGCGGGATGTGACCCCTTGTGCTCCCCGCAGCCCAACCAGCACAACACGGTGCACCTCGGGGCGTTCCAACCCGTGGAGAAGGAGCTGGTGTTTGATATCGATATGACCGACTATGATGATGTCCGGACGTGCTGCAGGTCCCTGGGGGGGTTTGGGATGGGGAGGGGGGGGTTGTAGCCCCATAGGGCCCCGTTAGCCATGGGGGGGGTTGGGGATGGGATGGGGGGGGTTGCAGCCCCATAGAGCCCAGTTGGCCGTGGGGGGGGATGCTTGGCACCCATCTGACCGCTGTGCTCTGCCCACAGCTCGGCTGATATCTGCTCCAAGTGTTGGACTCTGATGACCATCGCTGTCCGTGTGATCGACCGTGCACTCGTGGGTGAGGGATGCAGGGATGTGCATTGAGCACGTATCCAGACCCTGCTGTCCATTGTGATGCCTTCAAATGGGTCTGGGGGAGCACTGCTATGGGGCTGGAGTGCCTGGAGTGCTCCCCCAGCCCCACTGTGCCCCATAGAGGACCTGGGCATGAAGCACCGGCTGTGGGTGTACTCAGGAAGGAGAGGTGTCCACTGCTGGGTCTGTGATGACGCCGTACGTAAATGGTCCCCAGCTCTGAGAGCTGCTGCTGTGGAGTATCTGAGCCTGGTCAAGGTGGGTGTATGGAGGGGGGGGGGGGTTGTGTTGCCCACCTGGTTGGGCTGAACAATCTGACATTAACAGGGTGGAGCTGAGACGGTGAAGAAGGTGAATCTGTCAGAGCCTGTGCATCCATTCATCAGGTGGGTGGGGATGGGGATGGGGGTGCTCTGCCTGGTGTTGTGCTGATGGTTGTGGGGTGCTGAGCTGATGGTTGTGGGGTGCTGTGCTGATGGTTATGGGGTGTTGAGCTGATGGTTGTGGGGTGCTGTGCTGATGGTTGTGGGGTGCTGAACTGATGGTTGTGGGGTGCTGAGCTGATGGTTGTGGGGTGCTGAGCTGATGGTTGTGGGGTGCTGAGCTGATGGTTATGGGGTGCTGTGCTGATGGTTGTGGGGTGCTGAGCTGATGGTTGTGGGGTGCTGTGCTGATGGTTATGGGGTGTTGTGCTGATGGTTATGGGGTGTTGTGCTGATGGTTATGGGGTGTTGAGCTGATGGTTATGGGGTGCTGAGCTGATGGTTATGGGGTGTTGAGCTGATGGTTATGGGGTTCTGAGCTTCTCCATCTGCTCCTCAGACGCTCAGTGAACGTGGTGGAGAAATACTTCGAGGCGTATGCACTGCAGGGCCAGGACATCCTGGGCAGCCCCGAGCGCTGGGACAAAGTGCTTGCTCTGGTTCCAGACGGTATCCTTCTATCCTTCTCTCCTTCTCTCCTTCTCTCCTTCTCTCCTTCTATCCTTCCATCTGCTGGGCTCAGGGGGGGGTTGTGTTGGCTGTGATGGCCCTTAACAGCCCCGCAGAGCACCGGGAGCTGCTGCACACTGAGTTCCCCAAGAAACGTGACTCGGGGCAGCGCTGGGAGCTGCTCAAGGGCCGCATGGAGAGGACGCGGGTGAGTGGCTATGGGGCAGCTATGGGGCAGCTATGGGGCCGTGCTGCCCCTTGACTACCTGTACCCACAGCGGGCTGCGGGCAGCGGGAAGGGCACGGCGTGTTATGCAGACTGGGAGATCATGCTGCAGTATTGCTTCCCACGGCTCGACATCAACGTCAGCAAAGGCATCGGGCACCTCCTGAAGAGCCCCTTTAGTGTCCACCCCAAAACAGGTGGGTACCCTAAAACAGGGGGGTACCCCAAAGCAGGCGGGTACCCCAAAATGGGGGGGGTGCAGCTGGTTGTGGGGTCAGCACCCTGCTATGGGCACCCCATGCAGCACCTCTCTTCACCTTCCCCTATCTCTGTCCCTTGTAGGTCGCATCTCGGTGCCGCTGGACCTGCAGAGGTTGGATGAGTTCGACCCATTCTCAGTGCCCACCATCAGGTCGGTACATGGGGTCGGTGTGGGGGGAGCCCTGGTTGTGGGTAGCCCCTATTATGAGCAGCCCCCCCCCACCATGTCCTGCATTGTCCTTCCATGCAGCTCGCTGTGCCAGGAGCTGGATGCAGCCGGTGATGATGCAGAGCAGGAGGATGGAGAGGAGACGGAGCCGAAGAGGAGAGTGAGGGGTGAGTGGGGCAGAGGGGTGGGTTAATGTTAATGGCTGGGGGAGGTGGGTTAAGGGCTGGGGGCGGGGTTAAGGGTTGTGGGGGGGTGGATTAATGGCTGGAGAGGTGGGTTAAGGGTTGGGGTGGGTTAATGTTAATGGTTGGGGGGGGTGGGTTAAGGGTTGTGGGGGGGTGAGTTAATGGCTGTGGGGGTGAGTTAGTGGCTGGGGAGGTGGGTTAAGGGCTGTGGGGGGTGGGTTAATGGCTGGGGGGGGTGGGTTAAGGGCTGGGGGGGGTGGGTTAATGTTAATGGTTGTGGGGGGTGGGTTAAGGGTTGTGGGGGTTGGGTTGATGGCTGGGGGGGTTAAGGGCTGTGGCTGGGGGGGTTAAGGGCTGGAGGGGGTGGGTTAAGGGTTGGGGGGGTGGGTTAAGAGCTGGGGGGGGGTGAGTTAAGGGCTGTGGAGGTGGGTTAAAGGCTGGGGTGGTGGATTAATGGCTGGGGGGGGTGGGTTAAGGGCTGTGGGGGGTGGGTTAATGGCTGGAGGGGGTGGGTTAAGGGTTGGGGGGTGGGGGTTAAGGGTTGGGGAGGTGGGTTAATTGATGGGGGGGGTGGGTTGATAGCTGGGGGGGCGGGTTAAGGGCTGGGGGGGGGGTTAAGGGTTGGGGAGGTGGGTTAATGGCTGGGGGGTGGGTTAAGGGCTGTGGGGGGGGTGGGTTAATTGATGGGGGTGGGTTCAGTCCCATCTCCCATCCCCCCCCATTCAGATTACCGTCGGACCCAGCTGGCTCCCTACGTAAAAACCTTCGAGCAGTTCCTGGAGGAGATGGAGCGTGAGCGTCGCGGGCAGCGGCTGCGGAGGAACGGTGAGAGCTGGGGGGGCTCCACGTCCAGCTGCTCCTCCATCATCGGATCCTCCATTAAACCCCATTAATTTCTGCTCCTTCCCAGACCTGCAGGGACAGTTCTGACCACGGAGGGAGGATCAACGACCCCCCCCCCCCCCCCCCCCCCCCCTAACTTCGTGTCCAATTCTCACTTGTCTGGATGCTTTTTTGTACTTTTTATACCCGAAATCTATTAAAATTGCTATTCAGCTCCGTGTCCGCCTCCTTGAGGCTGCGGGGTGGGGGGGATGGGGGTCCCGGGGGGCGCCCCCCCTTCTCGTACCCCGGAACGTCCCAACGTGACCCGGAACTTTCGAACGCGGCCCGGAACGTTCGTGCGCAGCCGTCGGGGCGAGCGGACGGAAGTGTGTTGCTCACTTCCCCCGGAAGTGATTGTCTTTCCGGAAGTCGCGCCTTCCGCCGCTTGGTCTCTTTCTGCCGCCATCTTGGGCTCCGCTTCCCCGTCCGGTGAGTGTCGCCGCCGCCATCCGCCTCCATCCGCGGCCTCGTGGGGTTGAGACGGCGGCCGAGGCGGGAGGGAGAGAGGGAGGGAGGCGGAGGAGCGGTCGGGGCCGTCGGTGGAGCCGGAAGAGGCGGCTGAGGCCGCGGATGGGCTGAGGGAAGCGGGCGAGTCGTGTAGGCCGCAGTAGGCCCGAGCCGTGGGGAGGCCTGGGATCCGCCTGGGATCCGCTCCATGTTGGGTCCCCGCTGCCGTTAACGGGCAGCAGCCGGGCGGCCCTCGGTGCTGGTTGAGTCCCCGGTGTGCGGTGCCGTTAAGGCCCGTTACCGATGTTTAAAGGCGGCCTTGAGTCCGGTGTGGGTTCTTTATCCCCGTTATTCACACAGAAATGCCTGGCGAAGCTACAGAAACCGTCCCGGCCACAGAGCAGGAGCTGCCGCAGCCGCAGGCGGAGACAGGTAAACCGGGAGAACGGGAGGATACCGGGGAACCGATGGGACGAGAGACACCGGGATGGGGCAGCGATGGGGTGGCTGGGGGTAACACTGTGTTGTATTGGGGCTCATTCAATCCCAGCCTTGGTCAGTTGGATCCAGCACTGTTTGTTGGCCCTGGGTTGTAACATTAATATCTATCTGCCCTCATTGTGCCCAGATATAACGTCTATAAAGGCTGGGGTTACTTTTAGAGGGGGCTTTTCTCAGCTAAATGATGGTTTTTTGGCTCTGCTCGATGAGGGAGGTGTTGCATCATCTGGAAACACACATGGGGAGCACATGGAATGAGTGATGGGCTGATAAATGATGTGGCCAAGGTGTGGGAGCATAGGAGAAGCTGAGGCAGCCTGGACAGTCAGTTCAGTGCCAGGCACTTCATTGCCAGGCACTTCATTTCATTGCCAGGCACTTCATTGCCAGGCAGTTCATTTCATTGCCCTCCTGGAGCAGGTTGAAGTGATGGCTGCTGTGTGACAGCTGTGCTTGGAGGCAGCTGCTCTGTTCCCTGTCAGCCATAGCTGGGATTCCTGTGGTTCCATGCCACAGGCTTGTGTCCTCTTGGGGCTCTGTGCTTCCTTGGGTCACCTCCTGTCAGTGCTGTGCTGCTCTCAAGTCTCTCATGACATTGTGGAGGTTGGGAGAAGTGGATCCCAGGCAGCTTTGACGGTGCTGTCCCCTGTCCTGGGGGGGTGGTGAGGCAGAGGAAGGCTGCTGGATCCCTCTGGGTTGTTGTGGAGGTGGGATGGTAAGCTGTTGTGATGTCCTTTCTGTGCTGAGCCAGCCCTTCTGGGGCCAGGCCAGGCAGGAAGCTGGTCTGGGAGGGCTCTGGTGCAGGGTGGGAATCTTCAGTGTCTTCCTTTGACTTGTGGGAAGTTGGTCTGTGCTCAGGGCAGGGCTGCAGCCTTTAGCTGGTCAAAAGAGTCATTGCAGTCTATTTATTGTAAACATCCCTTAACAAATTACGTATGGTTTGCAAGAGTCCCACACTCCACGTTTGTTTGTTGGCTGCTGGATAAGGAGGGGTTATTTGTGGGGCTGATTGCAGGCCGGCCTCACACCACGCTCTCCATTGCGTGTGGGTGAAAGAACAGAAAGGGCTGGACAGATTCTTGAGAGAGCAGAGTTGTTCTTTCTGCTTGTTCAGTCCAGGGCCAGGGGCCAGCTCACTCTTGGCAGGACACGCTGCTCCTTTTTGAAGTGTTTATGGCTTCCCCCAGAGCTGAGGTTTCCTGGTTCACGCTGGCTGCCCTGGTCAGTGGTTGGAGCATCCAACACAGCAGCTGCAGGTTCCTCTGCTGCTCTGTGTTTTGAGGTCAGCAGGGTGTTAGAATCATCTTCTGAGCTGTGGGTCTTGGGGGAGAGAAAGGGAGACCACCTGAAGATGAAGCTGCTGTGAGTCTTTACTGTGTGCGTTGCTGCTCTGGACAACAGAATGGTGAGGAGTGGAGTAACTGACTGGCTTTACTTGGGAAAAATAGAGTCCTCCATGTGAAGTGGCTCCTTCCTGCAGGACAGCAGGCAAGAGTCAGCACCCAGAAGGGAAGAAGGAAGAAATCTTTGCTCCAGTCACGTGGCTGCAGCTCTGTGATCTGGGTTGGGACGCTCAGCCCTTGGCAGGAGGCCTGGCCACATGCCTTGTCCTGTCTCCCATGTCGCTGTGGGTGTGCAGGGCTGTGCTGCCCATAGAGCCAGTTCTGCTCTCCTGACCGGCGCTGCTGGTTGTGCTGGTCTGATCAGTGTTGCTGCTGTGGGCTCTCACTCTGCCTCTCCCCAGCCCTGGGCTCCTTCGGTTCTGTGTCAGGCTTTGGGAATGGCCCAAGTGGAGGGCAGGGCCTGTTGTATGGGACGGGTGGTAACAAACTGTCCTTCTCACCATTCAGTTCCAGCTGTCCTCCCTCCTGCAGCCCCTGCTGCCTCTTCTCCTGCCACAGCACCAGGTACTCAGACCTCCTGGTAACACCCCGTGTGTCACATTAACCACAGTGTGCTGCTGTTCTGGATGTTTGTGGTTGCATTAACCCTAATGGTGTGCAGGGGGAGGACTCTGGGTCCTGGCCCTGTACTGTGCTCAGAGGAACCAGGTGGGCTTCCACCTGCTGTTGAGGGAGGCTGGCTGCCTGCTGCTCTCAGCTCAGTCTGTGGGATCCCTAAGAGCCCTTGGGGCAATTTGCACTGTGCTTTTCCCCAGTACCCCTATCTTGGGTTCTGGAGGTGTGGGGAGCCCAGAGCCAGAAGACAGAGGACTGGCTGTTGTGGGGGGGTGTGTGTGTGTGTTTCTTCCTGCCCTGCCTTTGTTTTCTCTTTTTATTTCTCATGGGTTCACTTTGTTTCTTTCCTTCAGCTGTTCTTCCTGCTGCTCATTCCCTGCCTCTGACTCCAGCCCTGGGCCCAGATGCCCAGGCTGTTCCTACAGAGCCACCCAGCTCTGCCCCAGCCGTGCCCCCAGCCCCTCTCTCCCCTGTTGTGGTCCCAGCTGCAGCAATTCCTGTCTTTTCTGCCCCTCCCCAGCCCTCTGCCCCAGCTCTGCCCCTCCCAGTTACTTCTTCCCCTCCTCCAGCTCCAGTTCCACCATCCCCAACTGGTTTTGCTGCCCAAGGGCCTGCTGCTGCCCCAGTCAGCCCAGTATCTCCAGGACTCCCAGCCCCAGCATCACCAGTTCTGGCTGCACTTCCTGCTGCAGGGCAGGCAGCCCCCCCAGCAGCCTCCCCATCTCTAGTGAGTCCTGGCTGCCTCCCAGCTGCTCTCATGCCTCCTGTTAAAGTCTCTGCTCCTCCCAGCCCCACTGGAGCTGCAGCCTCAGCCCCTCACCCTGCACCTCCCAAGAGTCCCGGGGCAGCCCCAGCTGCTCTGCCCCAGGCACCCCCCCAAGCAGCAGCCCCTGCAGGTACCACAGCTCCTCCCCAGAGCCCCCCTGCGATGCCAGTGCACCCTGCTGCACCCCTGCCCCCTCCAGCTGCTCCCCTGGGCTCACCCCTGGCAGCCACCATCTCCCCACCCATCTTTCTGTCTGCCCCCATGGCGCTGGCCCCTCTGCTGCCGGGTGGTACAGTCCCCTGCAGTGCTGCTGCTCCCGTGCGGGGCTCCATGTCTGGTACTCCCACCTGTCCGCTGGCTCCAGCTGCTTCTGGGACCATGACCTGTCCTGTGGGCCCTGCCCTGGCAGCCCCTGGCAGCCCTGCAGTGGCCAGGACACCCCCTGGGAGCCCAGTTCCTGTGACAGCCCCTGTCCTGCCCAGCCCACCCCCAGCAGCTGCCTTGTCCTCCTCAGGGCCACCAGCAGCTCCAGCTCCAGCTAAAGCAGCTCCAGCCACCCCTGTCTCACTGCCAGCTGCTGTGACTCCTGCCAGCCCCCTGCCTGTCACACCAGCAATGGCAGCTCCAGCCACCCCTCCTGCGGCCAAAGGAGCACCCCAGAGTCCAGTCACTACCCCGTCTGCCCCTGCTGCTGTGGTTCCTGCAGCTGTCCCAGCTCCAGCTGCCCTCAGTTCCACCAAAGCAGCTCCCCAGAGCCCTGTTGCTGCCACTCCAGCTCCTATAGCTGCCCCTTCTGCCACCAAAGCAGCTCCTCAGAGCCCTGTTGCTGCCCCCTCTTCTCCTGCTGCTGTGATTCCTGCAGGTCCTCCATCTCCAGCTGCCCCTTCTGCCACCAAAGCAGCTCCCCAGAGCCCTGTTGTTGCCACTCCAGCTCCTACAGCTGCCCCTGCTGCCACCAAAGCAGCTCCTCAGAGCCCTGTTGCTGCTCCCTCTGCTCCTGCTGCTGTGGTTCCTGCAGCTCCCCAGAGCCCAGGCACTGCTCCCTCTGTCCCTGCTGCTGCAGTTCCTGCAGCTCCCCAGGCTGCAGCTGCCCCTGCTGCCAACAAAGTGGCTCCCCAGAGCCCTGTTACTGCTGCACCAGCTCCTGCAGCTCCTCCAGCAGCAGCCAAAGCAGCTCCTGGGAGCCCAGCTGCTGCCCCCTCTGCCCCTGCCAGCCCCCCACCTGTCACACCTACGCTGGCAGCTCCATCTGCACCCCCTGCAGGCAAGAAGTCCCCAAAGAGCTCTGCTGCCGCCACATCCTCTCCCTCTGCTGCAGCAGCTCCAGCAGGTCCTGCAGCTCCAGTTGCCCCCACTGCAGCCAAAAAGCCCCCAAAGGGCTCTGCTGCTGCTCCCTCTGCTGCACCAGCCCAAGCTGCCCCCACTGTAGCCAAAAAGCCCCCCAAGAGTCCCACTGCTGCCCAGTCTGCTCCCTCTGCTCCTGCCACGGCTCCACCAGCTCAAGCTGCCCCCCCTGCAGCCAAAAAGTCCCCTAAGAGCCCCACTGCTGCCCCATCTGCTCCCCCTGCAACTCCTGCAGCTGCAGCCAAAGCACCTCCCAAGAGCCCCACTGCTGCCCCATCTTCTCCCCCTGCAGCTCCAGCACCTTCAGCTGCAGCTAAAGCATCTCCCAAGAGCCCCACTGCTGCCCCATCTTCTCCCCCTGCAGCTCCAGCACCTTCAGCTGCAGCTAAAGCGTCTCCCAAGAGCCCCACTGCTGCCCCATCTGCTGCCCCTGCAGCTCCAGCACCTTCAGCAGCAGCTAAAGCACCTCCCAAGAGCCCCACTGCTGCCCCATCTGCTCCCCCTGCAGCACCAGCACCTGCAGCTGCAGCCAAAGCATCTCCCAAGAGCCCCACTGCTGCCTTGGCAGCCCCTTCTGCTCCCTCTGCCCCCCCTGCAGCCAAGGCAGCTCCTGCCAGCCCGGCTGCCCCTGGCACACTGCCTGCAGTTCCAGGTGCTGCTGCCTCAGCCCCGGGGACTCCTGGTGCCCTCCCAAAGCCAGCAGCTGATCGTGGAACCCCCACACCCCAGAAAGCAGAGGCCACCCCTCCTGCCTCTGCTGTGCCAAATGCTGCCCCTGCCAAGAAGCAGCCCCCCACCACTAAAGGCAGCAAGCAGGCTCCACGTCCATCCCCAGCCAAGCCTGCTGGGAAAGGCCCTGTTCCTGCCAGCACCGCTGTTGATGACGATGATGACCTGCCCCCCCTGATCCCCCCTGAGGTGCCCGCTGCCGAGCCGCCGCTGCAGCCCATCCTGGTGGACCTCTCTCCCCGAGCAGCCGTGGCCCCTGCCGAGGCCCCTGCTCCTAAGCAGCCCGTCGTGAAGAATGACAAGGGTACAGCTGGTCAGCACAGTTTGCCGTGTGCATGGAGTGTCACTGGCTGCCCACTGGATACTAACCCAGCACGGGGCCCTCAGTGCCCCCCGTGTGGCTCGGTGCGTCTGCGGGTGTGCTGTGCTGAGAGTGGGGTGAGGGGTGGGGGGTTGTTGCTGTGCCATCACCTCTCCAGGGCTCGGCACGGTGCCTGCAGGCTGCTGTCACTAACAGCGTGTTGTCAGGCACGGAGCATGGTGTGACCTGTGTGGGTGTTGGAAATGCTGCCTGAGCTGGTTTCATGCTGGATCTTCGGGAAGAGCTGCTCCATGCTGTGCCCAGCTGTGTTTGGATTTAGCTGTGGGTTTCCCACTGTCCATCCACCAGCAGAGCGTTGCTGGGGGCTGTGCTGGTGCCTGGGCATCACCCAGCAACCTGCAGAGACCTTTGTTGTGGGCTCCTGTTTGCGTGGTGTGTACAGAGACACTTTCCAGAGAAGGAAATGGGCCTGAATTTGGGTGGCAGCTGCATGAGAGAGCACTGAGCTCACCCTGCAGCCTGCTCTGCGGGCTGGAGACACACAGCTCTGCTTTGTGTGGTGTTCTGGAAGGTACCGTGCACTGCATGAGCTGGTGGAGAGGCCAAACTGAGTGTCCAAAAGGTTGTTTTTGATGAGGGTTTTCAAACTGAGTATAGATCAGCCTGTCATCGAGTCACAGAGAGGTGCAGCAGCCCCAAGGGCCTGGTGGGCTGGGTCTTGGTTCCGTGCCGTGTCTCAGCTCCCGCAGTGCCTGCAGCTGAACAGGTTTGAGGAGCTCTGAGAGCATTGCTGCTGACTCACTGGGCCGTGGCTCTGGCCTGGAGCATTGGAGTTGGGCTGAGTCTTTGGGCACAGAGCACTGCCTGGCCCCTGGTGTGGCTTCTCTGGCTGCTCTTGGGCATCTTCCACCATGGCAAGAGCCAGGAGGAGGCAGGGTGGCTCTGACTGGCCCACTGCTGTCCCTGCTCATGGCTGCAAAGCTCTTCCCACCAGGTGTTACTCAAGCACACCAACTGGAAATGCATTTCACTTGGAATTCAAATCACCAGCAACAGCTGACACTAAGGCATTAGTGTTCCATGAGCTTACTGTGTCCCCTGGAGCTGCCTGAAGCTCCTGGCAAGGTGCTGAGCTGAGAACTGTGACATTCATTTCTGCAGGGTCTGGAACAGAGTCTGACAGCGATGAGTCTGTACCAGAGCTTGAAGAGCACGACTCCACACAGGCCACAACACAGCAGGCACAGGTAGGGAGGGGTGCAAACCAGCCACCCCGTGTCCTGTGGGGACAGATATATGCCCTTTACCCCACCAGCTCTGTATGGTTGTCACAGCACTCTCCTGTTTGCTCTCCTTGCAGCTTGCAGCAGCAGCTGAAATAGATGAAGAACCTGTTAGCAAAGCAAAACAGAGCCGGAGTGAAAAGAAAGCACGGAAGGTAAGAGGAAGGCGAGTGGGCAGATGTGTATGTGGACAAGCTGTGGCTTTGGGGTCTTGCATATTACCCTCGAGTGCCTGGTGTTTGCCTTGGGAAGCCATTCAAGGCAGCAGCTCCTCACCTCCCAGCCCAGCATTGCAGCCTGTGGGAGCTGCAAGAGGTTCATATCACTTTTTGCCTTCATTAGACCCCTAGGCGAGGGAATGTCCCTGTTCATAAGCAAAATCCTTTTGTCTGGAGTGGCTCCATGGATCCATGGATGATGTGGATCCATGACGTGGATGGGACTTAGAAGTTTCCTCCCAGACTGTGCTATGTCAGTCTGAAAACCTGAGAATGACTGATGAGGGGACACAACTGACGGGCTGAGCTGTGTCAGTACCTTTTCATCCCTTCACTTCTCTTTCTCATTTGTTTTTCAGGCAATGTCTAAACTCGGCCTCCGCCAGGTCACAGGAGTAACCAGAGTCACCATCCGCAAATCTAAGAACATCCTCTTTGTCATCACAAAACCAGATGTGTACAAGAGCCCAGCATCAGACACCTATATAGTCTTTGGAGAAGCAAAGGTCAGCTGACTGCCGTGCCAGGCAGCCACACTCCTCCGTGTTCACAGCAACAGGGGGCAGACTGCAGAGCTGTGAGGGGTGGTGGGGGTTTGTTCTTGCTGCCTACACCCCTATTTGTGCCCTGGGGTGGTGCAGGGAGGCCCACAACCCACACCGACATCGGGGTTGCTGCGTGTGGGTGCTGCCAAGCTCAGCCTCCCCCATCTGAGCCTGTGTGCCGCCATCACACTGCATGGACCTGGCCTCACTTCTGCTCTTTCCTTCTTCTAGATTGAAGATCTGTCCCAGCAGGCCCAGCTGGCGGCTGCCGAGAAGTTCAAAGTGCAAGGAGAAGCCGTCTCAAACATCCAGGAAAACACACAGACCCCCACCGTGCAGGAGGAGAGCGAGGAAGAAGAGGTGAGCCCTTCCCCAGACGGCCCTGTAGGGCTTCCCCATCCACTCCTGCCTCTGATGGGCGGCCAAGCAGGATGTGTGTGCAGACATGCAGCTCTCCATCTGCCTCAATGGCAGAAGGGAGCAGATCCTTGGGGGCTGCAAGGAGCAAACTGTGCTGAGCTGCAGTCAGAGCTGGACGCTGCTTCTTTAGGTTGATGAAACCGGTGTGGAGGTGAAAGACATCGAGCTGGTCATGTCCCAGGCCAACGTGTCCAGAGCGAAGGCGGTCCGTGCCCTGAAGAACAACAGCAACGACATTGTAAACGCTATAATGGTGAGCTGCTGTGTGCTGGGGGGGGGCCTACATCCCACATTTCACATCCCATATCCCATAACCCACATTTCATATCCCACATTCTATATCTCATATCCCACATCCCACCTCTGCTGTTTGAGGCCTACCACTAGGCCGCACTGCCGCCATTGGGGCCTACTGCCTCCATTGGGGCCTACTGCCTCCATTGGGGCCTACTGCCGCCATTGGGGCCTACTGATGCCATTGGGGCCTACTGCCGCCATTGGGGCCTACTGATGCCATTGAGGCCTACTGCCTCCATTGGGGCCTACTGCCTCCATTGGGGCCTACTGCCACCATTGGGGCCTACTGATGCCATTGAGGCCTACCGCCATTGAGGCCTACCGCCATTGGGGCCTACTGCCTCCATTGGGGCCTGCTGATGCCATTGGGGCCTGCTGATGCCATTGGGGCCTACTGATGCCATTGAGGCCTATTGATGCCATTGGAGCCTACTGCCTCCATTGGGACCTACTGATGCCATTGGGGCCTACTGCCGCCATTGGGGCCTACTGCCTCCATTGGGGCCTACTGATGCCATTGGGGCCTACTGATGCCATTGGGGCCTACTGATGCCATTGGGGCCTACTGCCGCCATTGGGGCCTACTGCCGCCATTGAGGCCTACTGCCGCCATTGGGGCCTACTGCCTCCATTGAGGCCTACTGCCTCCATTGGAGCCTACTGATGCCATTGAGGCCTACTGTCGCCTTTGGGGCCTACTGACGCCTCTTTTCTCTCCTCAGGAGTTGACGATGTAGCCGAACGGAGGAGGAGGAAACCTATTATTATTTCTTTTTTTTTTTTTTTTTTTTTTTTTTTTTGGTTATTTCAGAGAAGACTTAAAGGAAAACCTACATTTAACATTTGTACTTTGTTTCTATCAGTTAATAAAACTTAATTGATAGAGCCGCACTGACTGAGGCCTCAACTTCTCTCAGGCGCGCCTACAGGCCGCTGCCCCCCCCCCATGTCTCCATGGTAACCACTGGCTCCGCCCACTCAGCGCAGTGCGCATGCGCGCCGAGAAGCTGCTAGAAGGGAGGAGGGGGCGTGGCCAATGAGGGGAGGGCGGGAAGCGCCGCGCGCCGGAGGCGACACGCGGGACACGCGCATGCGCAGAGTGAAGCGGCCGAATCGGCGCGGCGGTATTTTGCTGCGTCACCAACGTTGGGCGCCGCCGCCGCGCGGTGCATTGTGGGAACCGAGGCCGCGCCGAGCCCGGAGCCTTCGGAGCGCCCGGAGCTCAACGGGCCGCACCGACACACACCGATAGATACCGACACACACCGAGAGACACCGAGAGACACAGCGCCGCCACCCGCCGGGTTAGGCCGTGTCCCCCCAACGACTGGAGCCGCCGCCGCCGCCACTCGCCATGTGAGGCCCTGAGGGGGGTTGTGTGTGTGTGGGGGGGGCGCTCCGGGCCTACACCGTGAGCGGCGGAGGGGGCGGGCACCGACATGGGAACAGGCCGCGGCCTGGAGCGGAGCAACGCGATCAGCGCCGGGATGGGCCGCGACATGAGGCCTGTCCCGGTGCGGGGCAGCGAGCAGCGAGACGGCGGGCAATGAATGGGAACCGGGCGGGGACGGACGGGGCTGCGGGACGGGACGGGATGAGCTCCGGGTCCGGCTGAGCTCCGGGTCCGGTCGAGCCCCGGGTCCGGTTGAGCCCCGGGCCGGGCTGAGCGCTGAGCCCGATGTGTTGTGCCCTAAGTGGTTCAGCTCCATGCAGTGATTGGAGTGAATGCAAACAGCGGCACCTTCCCGGTGTTATTTGCCCCAAACCCCGTGACTTGAGACCCGCCGGTTCTCATTGATCCAATGGGTTGATCACTGTGGCCATCACCGCCATCACTCTGAGCTCTAGGGCTGCTGAATGGGACTTAGAAGGAGCAAAGAGTCTCAGAGCTGAGAGCTCCGTGTAACCTTAAAGGCTGCATCATCCCCAGAGCTCAGCGCTGCTGCATTGCGATGCCTGGGGTTGTTCTCACGGCCTGCAGCTCCCACGTGGTGCTGGGAGATGAAAGCAAAAGGAGTTAATGCAAAAGGAGTTAATGGGGAGCAAAACTCGTCACGCTGGCTGTGGAGATAAGAGGGTTTCTCGTGATCCTCTATGGGGGGTGAGGATCTTTGTCCAGCAGATGATGCCTGCAGCCATCCGGGCTGTCAATGTGCTTTCCAGGATGGGATGTGTCCTCCCAGTGTGTTGAATGGGGAAGAGAAAAAGCACGTGGGCAGCTTTGGGGGCATCCTGATGGCCTCAAGTTGTGCCTGGTGTGATCTGAGCTCAATATGGGGGCACAGGGGCTGAGGATCCCCCCCCCCCCCAACGGAGCCTACCAAGGGGTGAGGGGGCTTCTCAACCCAGCACAGAGCTGCTGTGATCATTGCCATCCTCATTGGACAAGGGGGATGGTTTGAAACTGAGATAGGGAAGGTTTAGGTTGGATTTTAGGAGGAAGGTGGTAATGCATTGGAACAGGCTGCCTAAAGAGGCTGTGGATGCCCCATCCCTGCAGGCATTCAAGGCCAGGCTGGATGTGGCTCTGGGCAGCTGGTTGGTGACCCTGCACATAATGGGGTTGGGACTCAGTGCTCACTGTGGTCCTTTTTAACCCAGGCCATTCTATGTGTCTGTATTCAGAAGGTCACCAGACTCTACAGGTGATGGTGGAGCCCTCTGGGAATATGGGGAGGGCTCCATTGCTGTGCTTGGCTCTATTCAGTGCCTGGCAGTTGGTTGTTGGGTGGGACTTAAGGTTTATTTGCTCTGTTCTCAATGTGGTTAGGACAGGAGGGCGATCCATCACCAAAGCACACACACAACGCTCTGCTTGACAATGTTGGCATAAGGCTGAAGTAACGTCTAATTAATTTATTCTGCTCTCATTCTATGAGCTCAGCTGAGCCAGGAGGAAGCGCTGGGCTCTGCTTAATGATCCCAACATCCTTCTCAGTGCTGGGAGGAAATGGGTGCTGGGTCTGCGGGGGGTGAGGGGGAACCACCTGCACTGCTCAACCTGGGTCTGCTCAGAGCAGTGTGAACCACAGCACAGCATGAGATAGGAATCACCATTAGAAGCCACTATGTAGCTGCCCTATTCAGATGGTGAGTCCAGCAGCCCAGGGAAGGCCTCTGTTTCCCTATGAGAGATGGAAAGGAAGGTGAGTAGTTCATATAAGACTTCTAGCACGGTTTTAATGTGTTGCACTGAGTGTATTTCAGCATGTGGGGAGGTACTAGAAGTTTGCTGTTAGAAACATGAATTGCATTGGAGTAAGCTGGATACAAGCATCGAGGCTGGGTTAGAACAGCACAACCAGGGAACGTGCCCAGCTCGCAGGGAAGGCTGGGGATGTCTCCATTGACACTGCAAACACGTGCAAAGTCTTCTTGCTATTCACAAGAGCCTCAGCACCGTGCTCAGCAGGGACACTGAGGCTGCTGTTGTGATAACAGCACGCTGGCTGGTGGGATCTCTGTCCCTTGGCTTTATAAGCAGCAGCAATTCAGGAATCAGCCGTGGAGTGGATCCCATTTGGTCTCTCTCCCCTTTATCAGCTGAATCACAGTAGCTTCAATCCCAACTCCTTGCAGGCAGGAAGAATGGTGGGGTTTGAACTTAAAACAGCGTCTGTGAGTTGTGGTTGTGGGGCTGCTTTGGGCTCACAGCAGTGGCTGCACCCTATGGGTCACGGTGCAGGTGAGCTCAGTAGCTGCAGCTGAATGGGGTGGGAGTTGAGATCTGCTCTGGAAGCTTAACGGCGGGTCACCCTGATGGAACGTTCTGGAAACTTAATCCGTCTTTGGTTGGGTTCTCATGCTGTAATGCTTTAGAGTGCAGCGCTGAGTCCGAGCACCTCACAGCATGAAGGTGCTACAGAGAGCAGCACCTTATTCTATGTGTCCTGATGTGCTTTCACTGCCTGGAGCTGTGCTGGAAATACCAAAGGAAATGACCGGCGGGTTCAGAACAGGAAACTTCAGCACTGGAATTGCAGCGTTGCTCACACACCTCTGGGAGCAAAGCTCTGTGCTCACCCTGCCATAGCAACAGCAGCTCCTGCTGGGTGTTTAACACTGGGATGGGGTGGTTGAGCTGTGGGGATGGGCTGGATGTGATGGGAGCTGGCAGTGGGGCTGCTGTTACCCCCCTGGTGTGGGGTGGATGCACTCAAACAGTGCTGCTCACCTGGAGCTTGAGCTGCCTGTATGGAAGCTCAGGAACCCAGCAGTGTTTTGTGCTGCAGGAGGGCAGGAGCTGCCTTCTGTCTCAAGGGATGCCAGCTTGGAGTTGGAATCTGCAGGTGTAGAATGTGAAATGTGGGTCATGATGCTGCTGGTTTGGTGGTACCGATCCCAGCTGGGTTTGACGTGAAGCTCTTGGACGACCCATCTTCTCTTCAGCCTTCATATCAGCTTTAAATGCTCTTTAAAGGCGAGCTGAAATCCTAACCTGAATGTCTTTAAATGGTCTCCCTGCAGGCAGCCTGCTTCTGCGAAGTGGTACGACCGAAGGGATTACGTCTTCATCGAGTTCTGTGTGGAAGACAGTAAAGATGTTAATGTAAATTTTGAGAAATCCAAACTTACGTTCAGGTAAGTGCTGGGTCACGTCAGCACTGGGATACCCACAGCTGCACCAGTGCTGATGAGGTGATGCTTTACCTTAAAGGAGCGAGCTCTGTTACCAACCTTTATTTATAGCATAAGACATTTCCTGCTGAAAGCTCTTTTGTTTTTTGTTCTCTCCCCAGTTGTCTTGGAGGAAGTGATAACTTTAAACATTTAAACGAAATCGACCTTTTTAATAATATTGATCCAAATGTAAGTACCCTCTGCAGCTCTTCTACCACGTTCTTAACGCTGTGTGCAGAATGTTCAGCTCTTTCTCATTCACATTGCCTGCCTTTCCTAAAGCAAGTTGCACCCTGCAGAGGGGAGCTGCTCCCCCTGTGCTGCCCCTTGTTTGCTCCTCCTCACCCATGGGCACATAAGGGGGGTTTTGCTCAGTCAACCTCAAGCACTCGGTGCCGTTTCACCTGTTGCATTTCCTCACTTTTAATTATTGTTGTAATTAAAAGCATGGCATTGATTTCTGGAGTCATGCAGACCTGCTGGTAATGGGAGCTGTCTGATAAATAGCCACGCTGTGCTTTCGTGTGTCTGAGTGCTTTTGCACCCTAAGGATCAACTTTCTCACAGTACTGGGGGTAGCTTAAAGAACAGGCAGTGCTTTTCAGGGCAAGGAATAACTAAACAGCTTAAAACAATGAATAATATGAGTTTGTGATGGTGTCAGTGATTACTAAACTAACAATTACTGTCTTTTTTATGTCTTTCTTTCCCCAGGAATCAAAGCATAAAAGAACAGACAGATCTATCTTGTGTTGTTTACGAAAAGGAGAATCTGGTCAGGCATGGCCAAGGTTAACAAAAGAGAGGGCAAAGGTGGGTTTCATCCCCTCGGTGTCTGTAGCAGTCTGTACTTGATGGCCCCTCTTTTGTGTGTGTGTGGGGGGGTCATGTTTGAATGGTGCAGCATTGCTTGCTTTGCTGGTTGGGTTGGCAGTTCTGGTAGTTCTCATCCTGTGTAGTAACAGCTTGTCTTTCATTTTCTTTATGTTAACCTGCAGCTCAACTGGCTCAGCGTGGATTTCAACAACTGGAAAGACTGGGAAGATGATTCAGATGAAGACATGTCCAATTTCGATCGTTTTTCTGAGGTAGGGGAAGATGAATTCCTGGAGGTTTGGGTTTCTTTTGGCTTTTGTGTGAGCTGGAAGTGACCGACAGCTTTAGAGTTACCTTCCTCTGCCTTCCTCCTGCTCTCTGTGTGCCTTACTCAGCACAAAAGGTCTTTGGTACGGTGCTGATGAGCAGCAGAGCTCAGGGCAGGAAATAACAGCTCTGGAGCAGACTGCAGTTGCTTGAACTCATGCTGTGGGCTCTTGGCACTGCAGCTCGTGCTCGTTATCAAATGCAAAATGAATGCTTGTCCTACTGGTGTCGGTCACCTTGTGATTTCTGCATAGCAGCAGCAAGGCCTGTCAAAACAGCTGGTGGCTGTTGGTTATCACAATCTTAAGCTACTTTGTAGGGTTTTATTCCCATTCACGTGGCTTTTATCTTTCTGAAACAGATGATGAACAACATGGGTGGAGATGACGATGTAGACTTACCAGAAGTAGATGGGGCAGATGATGTAAGTACTTTGCAGTATGTAGGTCGGGCTAAGCACGCTGCGTGTTCATTGCTACTTGCTGAAGTCGAGCTTGCTTTCCCCACCTCAGCATAGTTCTAAGTATAAATGATGCCAAACCTTGCTTGTTAATTGATAGAGTTGAGCAGAAATAGTCCTTTCCCCCTTCAGTTGTGCTGGGGGCAGTCACAGCAATGTTCGCTGTTTAGCTTCGGTTTTATACACCTTCCTGCAGTGATTGCTCATTGCTGGTTTGTAGACAACTACTGGTAAAGCTTAACTAAATCATGTCCTGAAGAACCTGTATTTGCTTGGGATATGCTCTGACAGCAGGCTTGCTGCTTCTGAAAGCGCCCTCAAGCATCATCTGCTCCACTTAATGTCATTTCTTCTTTGCAGGACTCACCAGACAGTGATGATGAGAGTAAGTTGCCATTTATGGCTTTTATTCTGCCCCCGTCTGTATGTGCTGAGGGTGGAGGGAGCTGTGCTGCCTTGTGGGTCACACTAAATCCAGGCTACCAGCTGAAGCCAGCACCTCTCTTCAACCTCTATGGGCTGTATTTTCTTGCTCGTGTTCCCTGTGATGCAATATGGCAGCTGGTAGCTTTAATTTTCTTCTTGTTTTGTTTTAAACACTCATACTTTCTTTTTTCTCTTCTTTCCTCCTTAGAAATGCCAGATCTGGAGTAAGGAAAACTGTTGTCTTCAGGGTTTGGGGAAAGAACTTCATCACATTTCATAATTGAGATAAGAATCCTTGAGTTGCTAGCCCTAAAAAGGGGAGATATTGCATCCTTTAACCCATTTATTTTGATTCCCAGTCCATTTGAAATGGCTTTCACTGATGGTAGGTGTGTACCATTGTGCGGGGGGCAGTCTCTAAAGCCACGAGAGGCGAGAAAATCAAACTTATGCATGAATTCCAGACTTCCAAACCAAAACCCAATTGAGGTCAATGGGCCGATCCATCCGTAACACTGGCAATAGAGTTTACAGAGCCCTCGTAGCAGACATCAGAGCGGAGCAGGCTTCAAGTCCTGCGCTCCATTGGCCTCTTTATCCCCCTTTTGTGGCTCACGGTTCAATCTTTAACAAAACAAACCCCCTTTCTTTTCTCGCATTGGCTGTCTATAAATTGAACAAGCTGCTCAATATACCTCTGTGGTGTCTTCAGGTGTGTTCCACTCATGGTTTTTATTAAAAAAAAAGGAAACAAACAAGCCCTCTGTTTGCTATTTCATGCCCACTTTGGCTCTTTAATGGCTGCGTGCCCCATAGTGAGGCCTCGAGGCCCAAATCCACCCCACGGATCCGCTATGGGGCCGCGTTTGTGGATCTATGAGACCAAATGTTCTTTGCACTGTTGGGATGGGAACGAATGAGAACACCCAGATGGGACCCGACGGGGCCTTTATTCTGTTGGAAAAAACCTCCATTTTTCTGTTCAGAACGGTGGGAATTTTTTTAATGTCTGCATTCTTTCTAATAAACTGTTGAAGACTCCATCACGGCTCCGATCCATCATGGCTCCTGCGGCTGCGGCCTGGGCCTGCTGCGGCCTGGGCCTGCTGCGGCCTGGGCCTGCTGCGGCCTGGGCCTGCTGCGGCCTGGGCCTGCTGCGGCCTGGGCCTGCTGCGGCCTGGGCCTGCTGCGGCCTGGGCCTGCTGCGGCCTGGGCCTGCTGCGGCCTGGGCCTGCTGCGGCCTGGGCCTGCTGCGGCCTGGGCCTGCTGCGGCCTGGGCCTGCTGCGGCCTGGGCCTGCTGCGGCCTGGGCCTGCTGCGGCCTGGGCCTGCTGCGGCCTGGGCCTGCTGCGGCCTGGGCCTGCCCCTCTGACTATCAGGCCTTGGGTAGGCCGTGCTTCGAGGCCGGGCCGGACCCGGTACCACAGACCGAAATGGCGCCCGGTGTTGGAACGGGAAATGTCCGCGTCCCGGAGCGGGGCGGTAGGCCGCGGTCACCGCGTCCGGCCCAAGGACACACGCAGAGCGCGTGCGCTGCTACTTCCGGTGTCTAACTTCCGGTGTCTTGCTCCCACCCCTTCCGGCCAAACTGCGACTCGCAGCGCCCAATCAGTGCGGGGTATTCCTAGACAGCCAGGGGCGCTGCCCAATCACGAGGAGGCACAACGAGGGCTGCGGCACGTCCAACCAATCAGAGAGCTAGAACGGGAGGCGCGGGTCCGCTCTTACCCAATGGCAGCGAGCGGTGGGCGGTACTACTCTCAGAGGTCCCGCCCCCTGCGGGCCGTGTCGGGCGGGCGGAGCGCGGGGCTCAGTCGGCGCCGCCATGTTGGGGCTCGCGGGTCGCTGCTCCGCCGCCGCCGCCTCCGCCGCTCTCCCGGCGCTACGGCGAGCTGCCGGCCCGGCTCATGGCTTCATTCCGCTGCTCCTCAGCCGCGGGGCCGGCCCGGCCGCCGCCGTCGGTGCTCGTGAGTGCGGATCCCGGCGGGGTCACCTTGCGGCCTACACGGCCGGGGGGCGTTGCGGCCTAGCGCCGTTCGTGGGCCCCGTTAAAGCGGAGGAGCCCTCAGCACACACCTCGTTTCGCTCCCTTATTTAGGCCGGGATCACGCGGCTCAGGCCGCTCCCGCCGCTAAGGCCGGATCCGCCACCGGGCGCATCGTGGCCGTGATCGGTGCCGTGGTGGACGTGCAGTTCGACGAGGGGCTGCCGCCCATCCTGAACGCGCTGGAGGTTCAGGGACGGGAGACGAGATTAGTGCTGGAGGTGGCCCAACATCTGGGTGAGAGGGGGGGGGTCGGGGGGTGATGGGTTGGGGGGTAGGGAATGGTGGGGTAGTGAATGGGGGTGTAGGGGATGGAGGAATAGGGGATGGGGGGGTGATAGGTTGGGGGGTAGAGAATGGGGGTGTAGGGGATGGGGTGGTGGGGTAGGGAATGGGAGTTAGGAAATGGAGGAATAGGGGATGGAGGGTTGGGAATGGGGGTTAGGGAATTGGGGGGTAGGGGTGGGGGTGTAGGTTATGGAGGAATAGGGGATGGGGGGGTGATTGGGGGGGGTAGGGGATGGGGTAGGAGGTGGGGGGGTGGGGGTTAGGGAATGGGGGAGTGATGGGTTGGGGGGATAGGGGATGGGGGATGGAGGGGTATGGAATGGGGGTGTAGGGGATGGAGGGTTGGGAATGGGGGTTAGGGAATGGGGGGTTATGGGTTGGGAGGGTAGGGAATGAGGGATGGAGGAATAGGGGATGGAGGGGTAGGGAATTGGGGGTGTAGGGGATGGAGGAATAGGGGATGGTGGGGTGATAGGTTAGGGGGGTAGGGAATGGGGGTGTAAGGGATGGGGTGGTGAGGTAGGGAATGGGGGTTAGGGAATGGGGGGGTGATGGGTTGGGGGTGTAGGGAATGGAGGAATAGGGGATGGAGGGTTGGGAATGGAGGGGTAGGGGATGGAGGAATAGGGGATGGGGGGCTGATGGGTTGTGGGGGGCTCCTCCGATGACGATGCAATTCAATGACTTTCGTTCTTCTGAGCTCGCTGAAGCCGCATGTGAAAGTCTGAGGAGGAGAAAGATGGCGGCTTTAGGGCTGTAGCCCACAATGGTTTTGTTTAGGACGTTTTCACTGCCTTGTTTTGCCCTTTGGTGCCTCTCATCGTCCCCTTGGCGCGGCTGGGAGGACACGCAGCTGTTCCCCAGGGTCACCCTGAGGGCACTGCAGTAACTCTGCCCTCCATAGGGGAGAACACGGTGCGCACCATCGCCATGGACGGCACCGAGGGGCTGGTGAGGGGCCAGAAGGTGCTGGACTCCGGTGCTCCCATCCGCATCCCAGTCGGCCCCGAGACCTTGGGGAGGATCATGAATGTCATCGGGGAACCCATCGACGAGAGGGGCCCCATCACAACCAAACAGTGAGTGATGCTTCAGGGCCAGGCTGTGCTGCTGGGTGGGGTTTGGGGTCCGGCAGCAGTTGCTGTCCATAAGGGATCTGCTTTGGTTGCTCATTCTCTCCCCTCTCTTGCTGCAGGTTTGCTGCTATCCACGCCGAAGCCCCTGAGTTCGTGGAGATGAGCGTCGAGCAGGAGATCCTTGTGACGGGCATTAAGGTGGTGGATCTGCTGGCTCCTTATGCCAAGGGGGGCAAGATCGGTACGTAGCCCCCAGGCTCCTTGTGCCCACTGTGAAGCTCAGTTCATCCCCACACAGCAGCTTCCTTCACTGATGAATAACCCTTTGACTTTCGTTCTACTGAGTTTGCTGAAGCAACGTTTGTTGTCTGAGGAGGAAATGGGTGCAGGGAGACCCCCATGGTGGCTGGATTGGCTGCATGATGAGTGTGGTCACCCTTTCCCCCCCACCCCAGGTTTGTTTGGAGGTGCCGGTGTCGGTAAGACTGTGTTAATCATGGAACTGATCAACAACGTGGCGAAAGCTCACGGTGGTTATTCGGTGTTTGCCGGCGTCGGGGAACGAACCCGCGAAGGCAACGATTTGTACCACGAGATGATTGAATCCGGGGTCATCAACCTGAAAGATGCCACCTCCAAGGTGGGTGAAGCCCAAGCTGGGTTGGGGGGGGGTCTCCTGGTACAACGGCTGTGCTGATGTTGGCCCTTCTCTTGTGTCAGGTCGCTCTGGTCTATGGGCAGATGAATGAGCCCCCGGGTGCTCGTGCCAGGGTGGCTCTGACTGGGTTGACGGTGGCAGAGTATTTCAGGGACCAGGAAGGCCAGGACGTGCTGCTCTTCATTGACAACATCTTCCGCTTCACCCAGGCTGGCTCAGAGGTCGGTGCTGCCATATTTCATCAGGCCCATCCCCACATCAATGCTGCCCTTTATGTGGGCACTGTAAGTCATCTCACTGTCTCTATTCCATCGTAGGTGTCAGCTTTGCTGGGCAGAATCCCCTCCGCTGTGGGTTACCAGCCCACCTTGGCCACTGATATGGGCACCATGCAGGAGCGGATCACCACCACACGCAAAGGCTCCATCACCTCAGTGCAGGTAATGCCAGCACTGTGCTTAATGGGTTAAGGGACCCCACAGCACCCACCTCTATCTCACAGCACCCACCTCATCCCCCTTTAGGCCATCTACGTGCCAGCAGACGACCTGACAGACCCTGCCCCCGCCACCACCTTCGCCCATTTGGATGCCACCACCGTGCTGTCCCGTGCCATCGCCGAGCTGGGCATCTACCCAGCTGTGGACCCTCTGGATTCCACCTCTCGAATCATGGACCCCAACATTGTGGGGCCTGAGCACTACGACGTGGCTCGGGGTGTGCAGAAGATCCTTCAGGTGAGGGATAAGGGGCAATGAATGAAGGGGATGGGGGTGCACGAAGCCCCAGTTGCTCACTGCCCTCTGTGCCCCCCCAGGACTACAAGTCCCTGCAGGACATTATTGCCATCCTGGGTATGGATGAATTATCTGAGGAGGACAAACTGACCGTGGCTCGTGCCCGCAAGATCCAGCGCTTTTTATCGCAGCCTTTCCAGGTGGCTGAAGTCTTCACCGGCCACATGGGGAAACTGGTTCCCTTAAAGGAGACCATCAAGGGCTTCAAGCAGATCCTGGCAGGTGAGGAGGGGGGCAATGAGGAGCTGGGGGGCTTCATGCCAGCCCTGGTACCGGCTCCCCCCTATTATTATTCTCCCCCCTATTATTATGGCTGTATTATTCCCCCTGCAGGTGAATACGACCACCTCCCAGAACAGGCCTTCTACATGGTGGGGCCCATCGAGGAGGCTGTGGCCAAGGCAGAGAAACTGGCTGAGGAACACGCGTGAGCTGGGGCTGCCTCCATCCATCCATCCATCCTTCATCCATCCCGGCTCCAAATGGGGCTGAACCCCCCCCCCCCCAAAAGAAACACCAGTATTTAAGGTTTCCAATAAAATGGTGGTGAAAACAGCCTGGGCCCGGTGTCCCAAGGAGCCCCTCCCCACACAGAGGGGGGGTCTCTGCCCTTCCCCACACAGGGGGGGCATCAGGGGGGGTCTCTGCCCTTCCCCACACAGGGGGGGGGTCTCTGCCCTCCCCCCATCCCACTGTGCTCCTTGGGGGGGGGGGTATTACTACACTGTGGGGTCTCTCCTTATGGGGGGTTTCATTGCCCCCCCCCTCTTGTGAGGCTGCAGGATGGAGCAGGGGGAGGGGACAAGAGGTGGCAGCTGCCAACAGCGTGTGTGTGTTGTGGGGGGGGGGGAGAGGGGGCAGGTCAGCCCACCCCCCCCCCTCACCCTATAGTGCAGCACAAAGGGCTCCCGCCTGGCCCTGCCAGATGGGGCTTTGTCTGCGGGTCCCGGGGGGGCGGCCCAGACCCGCCCCAATGTGGGGGAACCGAATCCCGAGCCCGGGGGGGGGCGGCTGAATATGGGGGGGGGGGGGGAGGAACTGCGTGGGGTTGGGGGTGGGGGGGGTTCCCTCAGTGCTGCCCCCCCCGTTAAGCCGCAAAGCGCTGCGGGCCCTTTAAATGGCGGGGAGGGGAGTGGGGGGGGGCGGTGCGGGCATCACGGGGGGCTGCGAGCACCGGTACAGAACCGGAACCGGCACCAGAACCGGAACCAGAACCATAGGAGGTACGGGCCGCCTGATGCTGAGACCCCCTCCCCAAACCCCCCCCCCTTTAAGCTGGGATCGTCCGCACCGGGACGCCCCCCCCCCTCCATCCGGTACCGGTGCCGTGAGCTCGGAGCGGAGCCGCCGTTCCCGGTTTTACCGGCGGCCCCACGTGGGGGATTCCCCCCCCCCCACCCCCCGACCCCCCCGGGGGCGGAGATCCCCCCCCACGTGGGCGCCGTCCCGCCCCGCGCTGACGCCGCCGCTCCCGGTGACGCCACCCGGTGACGCGGGTTTGAGGGCGGGGCGGGGACCGCCCGGCGGCGCGCGGCGCTTCCTGCTCTGCGCCGTTCGGCCCGGTCCGGTCCGGTTCGGTTCCGCTCTGCGGCCCGGTCCGCTCGGTTGGACCGAGCCATGCGGAGCCGAGTCCCGCCCCGCACCGCGTGAACCGGACCCGCAGCGCCGCTGCCAGGTGCGGGGGGTCGGGGGGGGGCGGCGGTCGGTAACGGCGGGGGCGGCGGTTGGGACCCCCCCCCTTATTCCTCCTCCCCCCCCCCCGGTTCGCCCGGTTTCCCGTTTCCCCCCCACGCACTTTCCCGGTTCCCCCCCCCCGGCTCCGGTTGGGATCGCGGCCTCTTCCCGGTTCGGTTCGGTTGGTTCTCCCGGTACCGGACCCCCCCCTCTATCTCCACTCCAACCCCAACCCCCCCCCAGCAGGAAACGGCGGCTCAATGGCAGCGCCGCGTTGTTTTGAACCGGGATGGGGGGGGGGGGGTCGGACGGTGGGATTTGGGGGGGGGGTTTAACGGGGACACGTTGGGGTAACCCCCCCCCCCCCCCTCCCCACTTTATCCCTTTCCAGCCTCATTTCCCCCCCCCCCCCCCCCCCCCCCCCCGTTCCCGGCTCCGGTTTCAGCCGTGGCCCAGTTCTGCCGGCAGCGGGCGGCGCTGGTTGGGACAGCCCTGGGGGGGGGGGGTTGTTATGAGGGGGGGGGGCACAGCAGGACGAGCCCGAGCTCCCCCCCCCTCATTGCGGCTCTGTGTCCATCCTTTGCCTTTATTTCCCCCCCCCGCAGCACCTGCCCGGCTCTGCCCCCCCCCCCCAACCCCTCTGTCCTTCGGTAGCCCCGGAGCATCAATGTTGGGGGGGGGGGGATGGAAGGGTTCTGTTGGGTTCTCCCGGGTTCTGTTGGGTTCTATTGGGTTCTGTTGGGTTCTCCCCGGTTCTGCCGGGTTCTGCCGGGTTCTGTTGGGTTCTGCCGGGTTCTGTTGGGTTCTGCCGGGTTCTGCCGGGTTCTGCCGGGTTCTGTTGGGTTCTGTTGGGTTCTGTTGGGTTCTGTTGGGTTCTGCCGGGTTCTGCCGGGTTCTGCCGGGTTCTGTTGGGTTCTGCCGGGTTCTGTTGGGTTCTGTTGGGTTCTGTTGGGTTCTGCCGGGTTCTGCCGGGTTCTGCCGGGTTCTGTTGGGTTCTGCTTTAACCTCGGGGCAGCCCCGGTTGTTGTGGGGGGGGGGCTGTAATGTGTCACCCCGGGGGGGGGGGTGTCCTCGTGGGGCCGTGACGAAATGTACGGCCGGGTTACGACACGGCCCAGCCGGTCAATGCGGAGCCCGGTTCGGTGCCGTTTGTTACCGTGGGGGGGGGTTTTTGGGGGGGGGTCCCTTCGCTTCTCGTGGCCCCGCTGCGAATTGAGGCCCGTCCCCATCGGAGCAGCTGCGGGCGATGTCCCTGGGGGTGGGGGGAGGGGATGCATGAGGTTGTTGGGGGGGGGGGGGGGGGGCTGTTGTGCCCTACGGCACCGCTGGGCTATTGGAGGGGGGGGGGGGGGTCTGAGGGGCGGCCATCCCAATGCACAGCGCTGTGGTGCTTATGGGGGGGGGCGGGTTGTGCCACGTCCCTGCAAGGTCATGGGTATGTTCTTAGAGGGGGGGGGGACCCACCGGTGCCGTGGGGGGGGGAGGGGAGTGATGGGACCCCTCTGTGTCACAGCATCCCTGGGTGCAGAGCTGAATGTGGGGCTGATCGTGGGGGTCGTGGTGCTGCTGTAACCCCACTGTTCTCATCTCACCCCCCCCCTTCCCAACCCTTACAGCCATGGACACCGATAACCATTTTGGCTTCGGGGGGCTTCCCCCCCCACCCACTGCCTCAGGACTGAAACCCAGCACGCCTTCCTCAGGGGACAGCCCGTACAGCAACGGGGCCGCGCTCAGCTTCCCCCCCCAGGGGAAAAGTGAGTATAGGGGGCAGGGGAGGGGGTTCCATGCGATGGGGGGGGCTCCATGCGATGGGGGGGGCTCCATGCGATGGGGGGGGGTCCATGGGATGGGGGGGGTCCATGCAATGTTGGGGGTCCATGCGATGGGGGGGGGGTCCATGCGATGGGGGGGGTCCATGTGATATGTGATGGGGGGGGTCTGTGCCCTCTGTATTGGCCTCATGGGCTCAGAGGGCTGGAGGACCCCTCAGCACAGCGGTGGGGGTGGGATCCTGGTGGGGTTTTGCTGTGCACCCCCAGCCTGATCTGGATGGGTTGGGGGCTCTATACGTGGGTCTGGCCATTGAGCTGATCCCCACACGACCCCATAGCGGTGCTGTGGGTTACAGCCATCCTATATCCATCCCCAAACCCCCCCCCCTATTAACACCTCTCCCCCCTCCCTCAGGTCTGAACGGGGGCATGAATGTCAACGGCTTCTCTACTGTATCTCACACCACTACTTCAGGGACCTTCACCTCCAGCACTCATTCCTCGGGGCCCCCCCACCTCCATCCCTACGATTGCCTTTGGGATTACACTCAGTTCCAACCCCCCGGCGGCCTCAAGGACGGCAGCCTCACTCAGTTCCCCCTCAATGGGGTTTCGGGGGGTTCCCGACCCTCCTCCCCAGGGCACAGCGTGAACCTTCGGGCTTCGGGGCCGGAGTTATGGGGTAATGGAACCTCTGGATCTATGGGGCTGAACTTTGATTCTCAGGAGCTCTATGACTCGTTCCCCGAGCAGAGCTTTGAGCTGATACCCAACGGCCCAGGCAGCTTCTATGCAGCCCCACAACCATCCCCTATGTTGGGGTCTGGAGAGCCGCCCTTCCCTCTACCCGAGGAGGAGCTGGGGGGGGACACGGACGATGCTGAGACCTCCAAGGAGCTGCCCCCCCCCATTGCTGAGAACGGGGCCGGGTTGGTGGGCAGCATGGAGCTGGAGGACACGCAGCCAGGTAGGAGAGCAATGGGGTCGGATGGGGCCACGTTGGGTTCATTCCATTGCTATGGGGTTGGGGGTCCAGGTGGGGTGATGAGCAGCCATGTTATGGGGGGGGGTGATGGTGGTGCCCCCCCCCCCCCCCCAGCTTTGCTCCCGTTGCTTTGTGCTCATTGCAGACCTCAAGCTCTGCTCTTATAACGGAGCAGCTCCCACCGCGGTGCCGCTGGGTCGGGACAGCCCCGGTTTAACCCCCCCCACCGGTACCAGCCTGGGACCCTCATCACCAATGGGGGCAGCGCTGCTGAGCGAAGACCCCCTGGAGCCCTTCGAGGCTTTGGCCAGAGGTGGGGGGGGGAGTGTTTGGGAATTGGGGGGGGGGGGTGTTTAGTAATGGGGGGGGGGTTGGGGAATGGGGAGGGGGTATTAATGGGGGGGGGGGGTGTTTGGGAATGGGGGGGGGGATATTAATGGGGGGGGTGTTTGGGAATGGGGGGGGCATTAAAAGGGGGGGGGGGAGCTGGGAATGGGGAGGGGGTACTTGGTAATGGGGGGGGGGAGGGGGGTGTTTGGGAGTGGGGGGGGTATCTGTTAATGGGGGGGGATGTTTAGTAATGGGGGGTTGTTTGGGAATGGGGGGGGGTGTTTGTTAATGGGGGGGGTGTTTGTTAATGGGGGGGGGTGTTTAGTAATGAGGGGGTGTCTGGGAATGGGGGGGGTATCTGTTAATGGGGAGGGGGCGTTTGGGAATGGGGGGGGGGTATTTATTAATGGGGGGGGGAGGGGGGTGTTTGGGAGTGGGGGGGGTATCTGTTAATGGGAGGGGTGTTTGGAAATGGGGTGGGGGTTTGGGAATGGGGGGGGTGTTTGTTAATGGGGGGGATGTTTGTTAATGGGGGGGAGGGTGTTTGGGAATGGGGGGGGGTGTTTGTTAATGTGGGGGGGGTGTTTAGTAATGAGGGGGTGTCTGGGAATGGGGGGGGTATCTGTTAATGGGGAGGGGGCGTTTGGGAATGGGGGGGGGTATTTGTTAATGGGGGGGTTGTTTAGTAATGGGGGGGGTTGGGAATGGGGGGGCTGTTTAGTAATGGGGAGGGTGTTTGTTAATGGGGGGGAGGGGGTATTTGTTAATGGGGGGGGTATTTAGTAATGGGGAGGGGGTGTTTGGGAATGGGGGGGGGTGTTTAGTTATGGGGGGGGTGTTTGGGAATGGGGGGCGATATTTGTTAATGGGGGGGGTGTGCTTGGTAACGGGGGGGTTGTTTGCTAATGGGGGGGGGTGTTTAGTAATGGGGGGTGTTTGGTAATGGGGAGGGGGTGTTTGTTAATAGGGGGGGGTGTTTGGTAATTGGGGGGTGGGGGTGTTTGGGAATGGGGGGGGTTGTTTAGTAATGGGGGGGTATTTGTTAATGGGGAGGGGGTGTTTGGTTATGGGGGGGTGATCTGTTAATGGGGGGGGGTTTGGTAATGGGGGGGTATCTGTTAATGGGGGGGGCTGTGTTTAGTAATGGGGGGGTGTGTGTTTGGTTATGGGGGGGTGATCTGTTAATGGGGGGGGGGGTTGGGAATGGGGGTGGTATCTGTTAATGGGGGCTGTGTTTAGTAATGGGGGGGGTTGTTTGCTAATGGGGTGGTCTGTGTATGGGGGCGCCCCGTGGTGCCCATGGCCGCGTAGGGGCGGGTCGCTTTGGGGCCGGTCGCTCCTCCCGTCGGTTCCGCTCCGTCCTTCCGTTCCCGGCGCAGTGACGAAGCTGTTCCTCAACTTCCGCGCTGCCGAACGTCGCCGCTACCGGCCATTTTGGGCTCCGCTTCCCAACCGAGGGGGCGGGGCCGGGGGCTGCGGGCTCCCATTAACCCCTGTGGTCCCGGAGCCCTTTGAGGAGGGGGGGGGGGGGGGGGGGTCGTTCACCTGCCATGTGTGTGTTGTATGGGGTCCTCATTATCACCCTGCTGCCCCACTGAGCTCTTTGCATCCCCCCCCCCCTCCAGACCCTGACACTGGTGACCTCTATGCGATGGATGAGACGCAGCTGGTGGGCGATAAATCCCCCTTGGAAGACCCCCATGATGATGCTCCTGCCCCCCCCCTCCCTGCTGCCAGCCCCCCCCCACACGCTGCCAGCCCCTTCAATCTGCTGCCAGCCCACCGCCCGGCCCCCCCGCTGCTGCCCAGCCCCGGCTCACCGCCCCCCCTACACGGTATGTGGGGCACATTTATGGTATAGGGGGCACAGCACTGAGCCCCCCAGCTGGGTGCTGGATGGGGGGGGGTCGGAAGGGATGGTGGTTGTGATGGTGCTGCCTTTGGCCCTGCAGATACCAGCCCTGAGCTGAGCAGCAGCCATGATGGCCCGGAGCAATCGGGGGCTCTGGAGCTCAGCACTGCACTGGAGCCCGAATCCCCGTGTCCTTCTGCTGAGGAAGAGGAGGAGGAAGAAGAAGATGAGGAGGAGGAGGAGGTGGCTGACAGCTGCACGGAGGCTTCAGCTGCTCCAGAAGGGGACAGCAAAGAGGCGGCCGCCCCACTGAGCACATCAGTGGGAGGTGAGGATGGAAACCACCCCCCCCCCTACCACCTTCACCTCCAGGCTGGGTGCCCCCCACACCCATTGAGCTGCCCCCCCCCCCTCTGCCCTACAGGTGACGTCCCACGCAGGCGCATTGCCACCCCCGAGGAGGTGCGATTCCCTCTGCAGCACGGGTACGTGGTGCCCCTATATCCACATCCCCCATAGTGCCCCCATATCCACATCCCCCATAGTGCCCCCATAACCACATCCCCCCCCTGGTGCCTCCATATCCACATCCCCCCTGGGGCACCCCCATATCCACATCCCCCATAGTGCCCCCATAACCACATCCCCCCCTGGTGCCTCCATATCCACATCCCCCATGGGGCACTTCCATATCTACATCCCCCCCTGGTGCCCCCCTATATCCACATTGCCCATAGTGCCCCTATATCTGCATCCCCCATGATGCCCCCTCATATCCACATCCCCCCATGGTCCCCCCTATATCCACATCCCCTATAGTGCCCCTATATCCACGGCCCCCTGATGCCCCCCCATATCCACATCCCCTCCATGGTGCCCCCATATCCACATTCCCCCCATAGTGCCCCCCCTATATCCACATCCCCCATAATGCCCCATATCCACATCCCCTGTGACGCCCCCCCATATCCACATAACCCCCCTGGTCCCTTTCCATATCCACATCCCCCCCTTGTTACCCCACCCATATCCACATCCCCTATAGTGCCCCCATATCCACATACCCCCCTTGTGCCCCCCCATATCCACATCCCCTATAGTCCCCCCATATCCACATAACCCCCCTGGTGCCCCCATATCCACATCCCCCCTGGTCCCCCCCTATATCCACATCCCCTATAGTGCTCCCATATCCACATATCCCCTGGTCCCCCCCATATTCACATACCCCCCTTGTGCCCCCCCATATCCACATCCCCCCTGTCTGTGTGGGACCCCATGCTGAGCCCCCCCCCTGCGTGCAGGTGGAGGAGGGAGGTGCGCATCAAAAGGGGGAACCACCGGTGGCAGGGAGAGACGTGGTACTATGGGCCGTGTGGGAAGAGGATGAAGCAGTTCCCGGAGGTGATCAAGGTACAGTATTGGGGGGGGGGGGGGCTCTGAGCAGCCCCCCCAGCTCTATCACAGCCCCTCATCCTCCTCCTGTCCCCCCCCCTCAGTATCTGAATAGGAACGTGGTGCAGGACGTCCGTCGGGAGCACTTCAGCTTCAGCCCCCGGATGCCGGTGGGGGATTTCTATGAGGAGCGGGATACACCGGAGGTGAGCACTTATAGAGTGCCCTATAGCACCCTATGCGATGCTATGGGGCTGTGGGTCGCTCCCTATTGGGGCTAATGGGGTTTGCTCCTATAGGGTCTGCAGTGGGTGAAGCTGAGCCCCGAGGAGATCCCAGCCCGTATCCAGGCCATCACTGGGAAACGTGGGCGACCCCGTAACGCTGAGAAGGTGAAACCCAAAGAGCTGCCAGCTGTGAAACGCGGCCGCGGGCGGCCCCCAAAGGCCCGAATGGTGGATCTGCTCAGCAAGACGGATGCCAGGCTGCTGAAGAGGCTGGAGGCTCAAGGTACCCCCTGCCCCATAGCCCACCTCACAGCCCACCCCATAGCCCACCCCACAACCCACCCCACAGCCCACCCCACAACCCACCCCACAGCCCACTCGCTGTCACCAACCCCCCTTCTCTCCATTCTCATAGAGGTGCTCAGTGATGAGGACAAGCTGAAAATGAGCAAAATCAAGAAGAAAATGAGGCGGAAGGTAGGAGTGAATAGGGCTTGGGGAGGGCTGGGGGCAGCACTAGGGCCCCTCTGGCTGGGTGACTGACATGGAGCCTCCCCCTTCCCCAGCTGGGGGGCACAGAGCAGCCCCCTGCCCCATCCAGTGGGTCCCCGTGTTGCTGCCCATCCCTGAGCTGCTCTTATTCCCTTCCAGGCCAAGAACAAGCAGAAGCAAGAGGCGAAAGCTCCCAAAGCCAAGGAGGCCAAGAAGAAATCCAAGGTGAGTCTGCAGCAGCCGTGGGGGGAGGGAGGGTAAAGAGGGGGCTGAGAGGGGCCACCCACCCTGGGCTGTGTTTCCAGGCCAAGGAGAAGAAAGGCAAAATGGAGAAGGGCAAAGACAAGGGGCGGCCCAAGGAGAAGAAGAGCAAAGGGCCGCGCAGGGTGGACAAGGGGCTGCTGGCCCAGCGGCGCCTGGAGGAACGGAGACGGCAGCAGCTCATCCTGGAGGAGATGAAGAAGCCGACGGAGGATATGTGCCTGGCGGACCACCAGGTGGGGATGGGGAAGGGGGTTTGTCAGCTCTGATCCCATATAACCTGCCCTGACCGCCCCATTTTTGCCCCACAGCCTCTTCCGACCTTCTCGCGCATCCCAGGCCTGGTGCTGCCCAGCCGTGCCTTCTCCCACTGCCTGACGGTGGTGGAGTTCCTGCAGAGCTACGGCAAAGTGTTGGGCTTCGAGCCCAGCAGGGACGTGCCCAGCTTGAGCACGATGCAGGAGGGGCTGCTGGGGGTGGGCGGCAGCGCCGGCGCCGTGCAGGACCTGCTGGTGAGGCTGCTGCAGGCTGCGCTCTATGACCCTGGGCTGCCCCCCTACTGCCAGGTAATGCCCTGATGTGTGTCCGACCCCTCTGTGTCCCCCCCATCCCCTGCCCTGTGATGCCCTGAGGCTGCAGCTGCTGCAGGTTGAGAGCTGCATTTCAGGGCTGCCCATATTACGGCCCTATTTGGGGGCGCCCCGCTCCAGGCTTTGGGTTTTCCCATCGGATCACAGAATGGTTTGGGTTGGAATTGACCCCAAGGGTCCAAACCTCCCCATTTTGTAGCAGCCTCATCCAACCTGGCCTTGAACATCCCTAAGGGATATATGGGGCATCCACAACCTCAACCTTCAAGCCATTTCCCCTCGCCCTGCTGTTATCAACCCTTTCCAAGAGCTGACTCCCCCATTGCTGCCCCCCAACCCCTCTCTGTTCCCCCACAGTCCCTGAAGATCCTGGGTGAGAAGGTGTCAGAGATCAGCCTGAACCGTGACACCGTCTCGGAGGTGCTGCGTTGTTTCCTGACGGCTCATGGAGCCGAAGCTGAGCTGTGCACGAGGCTGCGCACAAAACCCTTCCAAGCGCTGCTCCCCGAGCACAAAGCTGCCATCCTGGCCTTCCTGGTCAATGAGCTCAACAGCAGCGCCCGCATTATTAGGTGAGTATAGGGGAGAAATTGAGGAGGGGGGGGGGGGTGAGGGATGGCTGTGCCCCCACCCCATGGAGCTGAGCCCCCACCTTGTGTGTGTGCAGTGAGATCGATAAGACGTTGGAGAGCATGTCGGCCTATAGGAAGAATAAATGGATCATCGAGGGACGGCTGCGCCGGTGGGTGCTGTGGGGAGGGGGCTGTGCCTTGGGATGGGGTTGTGCCATAGGATGGGGAGGGGGCTGTGCCATGGGGTGGGGAGGGGGCTGTGCCAAGGGGCAGTGCCATGCCATGAGATGGGGATGGTGCTGTGCCATGGGGTGGGGATGGGTTTGTGCCATGGGGTGGGGATGGGGTTGTGCCATAGGATGGGGAGGGGGCTGTGCCTTGGGATGGGGATGGTGCTGTGCCATGGGGTGGGGAGGGGGCTGTACTATGCCATGAGATGGGGATGGTGCTGTGCCATGGGGTGGGGATGGGGTTGTGCCATAGGATGGGGAGGTGGCTGTGCCATGGGGCAGTGCCATGCCATGAGATGGGGATGGTGCTGTGCCATAGGATGGGGAGGGGGCTGTACTATGCCATGGGATGGGGATAGTGCTGTGCCATGGGATGGGGTTGTTCCATAGGATGAGGATGGGGTATTGCCATGGGATAGGGCTGTGGGATGGGGACAGGGTTGTGCTGTGGGGCAGTCCTATGCTGTGGGATGGGAATAGTGCTGCCCCATGGGATGGCGGCAGGGTTGTGCCATGGGATGGGGATGGTGCTGTGCCATAGGATGGGGATGGGGCAGTGCCATGGTGTAGGATGGGGATGGGGTAGGGATGTGGCAGTGCTGTGGAATAGGGGCAGGGCTGTGCCATAAGATGCTGCTGTGCTGTGGGATGGGAAATGGGGCTGCGCTCCCCAAACCCCCCTGACTCGAGGGGCTCTGGGCACAGAGGGGGCTCCTCACAGGGTCTCCGCTGTCACTGTGCTGTGTCCCATCAGGTTGAAGATGGCTCTGGCCAAGAAGACGGGTCGCCCCGAGTCTGAGTTGATGGCACTGGAGGACGGACGACGCCGGCGCAGCTCCCGCCTGTGTGAGGAGCCTGGGCTGGAGCTGGAGGAGGAGGAGGAGGGTCGGGGCCGCCGCTCCCGCCGGGACGAGGAGGTGATGTGGGCATCGGGGTGGGTTGGGGTTGGGGTCTCAGGGTCTCCCCTGGTCCTGATGGTCTCTCGCTCCCCCCAGGCTGACACGTTGGCTTCCAGCATCCCTGAGCTCGAGCGGCAGATCGAGAAGCTGGCGAAGGTGAGTGGTGGAGGCACAGGTCTGTGGGTGCCCATATTATGGCTGTGACCCCCCCCCATGCAGCCCCTCACCCCGTGCCCTTCCCACAGCGGCAGATGTTCTTCCGCAAGAAGCTGCTCCACTCCTCGCAGACGCTGCGGGCGGCCTCGCTGGGTCAGGACCGGTACCGGCGGCGGTACTGGGTGCTGCCCCACCTGGGGGGGATCTTCGTGGAGGGGGCAGAAGGTGAGTGGGGTTGGGGCTGGGAGGAGGAGAGCTGGGGACCCTCAGGGTGCGACCCACCCTCATTGCTCCCCCTTAGTGCCCGAGGAGCACCCGGAGGAGCCCCCGGAGCAGAAGGTGCTGCGCCCGGTGCCTGCGGTGAAGGAGGAGCCGCCGGACCCCGAGGTGCCGGTGCCGGTTCCCCAACGGGTCACCATGAACTGTGTGGCTGCACGTGCCCGGGGAAGGCCGAGGAAGAGCAAAGAGGAGCCACGACCCCCACCCACCCCACTACCTGTCCCCCAACCCATCCCCCCGCCCGTCCCCCCATCCATCCCCCCATCCATCCCCCCCAAATCGCCGCCCATCAACGGGGCTCTGGAGGAGCCGCTGTCACTGGGGCAGAGCCAGCACGACCTCAGCCAGTCTGCCTTCCTGTCGTGGCTCAGCCAGACGCAGCCCTCGCTGCTCACCGACTCAGTGCTCACCCCAGACAGCAGCCCCGGAGCGGGGGATGTGGGGCTGCCACCCCTCGAGGCCTCGTCTGACCCCACGGAGGAGGAGAGCAGCACAGAGACTGCGGATACGCAGGGGCCGTGGTTCAGCCCCCTGCCCCGCGATGACCGAGTCCCCCACGCGCCTTCCTCAGCTGAGCCCCCACCTCCCCACAGGGAGCAGCCCCACAGGGATCAACCCCACAGGGATCAGCCCAAGGCCTCGGCCAGGCAGGTGGGTGCTGCGGTGCATGGGGGGGCTCTGAAGCATTGATGGGTGGGGGTCCCCTACTCACCGTGCTCCATCCCTACAGCTGAATGGGCTCCCAGCAGACGACCCCACCTCCCCTCTGCTCGCCTCCACCCCGGTCCCCGCTGGTGCCAGGGCCCCCCCTGCCTGTCCCCGGAGCCGGAATAGCCTGGAGAAGCTGCAGGACCCCCCAGGGCAACCCAAGCGCCGGGGGAGACCCCCTACCAAGTTCTTCAAGCAGATGGAGCAGAAATACCTGACACAGCTGACGGAGCAGCCGGTTCCCCCCGGTGAGAGCATCACCCTGCGTTGATGGAGGGGGGGATGGGGATGGGGATATGGGGGGGTGGGCAGCTCTATGGGACCAATGTGAGCACGGTGCTGCCTTACAGAGATGCGGAGTGGGTGGTGGTGGCTGCAGGACCCCGAGCAGCTGGAGGCGGTGGCACGAGCTCTGCACCCGCGGGGCATCCGAGAGAAAGCACTGCACAAACACCTGACCAAGCACAGGGAGTACCTGCGGGAGGTCTGCCTGCGAGCTGCCACGGGTACGGGCTGTGTGCGGGGTGTGGGATGTGGGGATGGCTCCGTGTCCCCCCTGCCGACCCCTCTTTGTGCCCCCAGACCCCATCTTCCACCCCCGCCCCGAGACAGCCGCCGTCACCGCCGCATCTCAGGAAGCGTTGGCCCAATGGTCGGTGATGGAGAGGGCGTACGAGGCTGATCTGTCGGTGCTGCAGTGGGTGGAGGAGCTGGAGCAGCGTGTGCTGATGGCCGACCTGCAGATCAGGGTAGGGGGGGCTCCAGGGGAGGATGGGGGGCCTCAGGTAGTTGGGGGTCCCTGGGTAAGATGGGGGCCCTTGGGTAGGGTGGGAGACCCCTAGGAGGGTGGGGGTCCCCTGGGAGGGTGGGGGTCCTCAGGTTGGTGGGGGTCTCTGGGTATGATGGGCACCCTTAGGTAGGGTGGGGGTTCCCAGGTGAGGTGAGGGTCCTTGGGTAGGGTGGGAGACCTCTGGGAGGGTGGGGGTCTCTGGGTAAGATGAGGAGCCCTTGGGTAGGGTGAGGGCCCTTGGGTATGGTGGGAGTCCCCGGGTAAGGTGAGGGCCCTTGGGGAGGGTGGGGGTCCTCAGGTAGATGGGGGTCTCTGGGTATGATGGAGGTCCCTGTGTAAGACAGGGGTCCTTGGGTATGGTGGGAGTCACTGGGTATGATGAGGGGCCCTTGGGTATGGTGGGGGTCCCCAGGTAAGGTGAGGCCCTTGGGTAGGGTGAGGGTCCCCAGATAGAATGGGGGTCCTTGGGTAGGTTGGGGGTCCCTGTGCTCAAGTGGAGGGTCTCAGCCCCCCAGGAGGGTCTCAGCCCCCCAGGAGGGTCTCAGCCCTGAGCTCTGCTGTCCCATAGGGATGGACGTGCCCCAGCCCCGACTCCACGCGCACTGACCTGCGGTACTGCGAGCACAAAGTGGAGCCCCTGGAGGACATCACGGTGCGCAGCCGGCGGGACGGGCTCCCCCCACGCCGCGAGGACACCAACCCCCTGGACCTGGCCGTGCGGCGCCTGGCGGCGTTGGAGCAGAACGTGGAGCGACGCTACCTAAAAGAACCACTGTGGGCAGCGCACGAGGTGGTGCTGGAGAAGGTGGTGCTGAGCGGCCCCGAGGAGCTGAGCCCAACAGAGATGTGAGCCCCCTCCCCACCTTTCCACCCCTGTGGGACCCCCGTGGTGTTGTACTGAGCCATGTGTGTGTGTGTCCCCCCCCCATTGCAGTGCCTATGAAATCACCCCCCGCGTGCGGACGTGGCGGCAGACGTTGGAGCGGTGCCGCAGTGCAGCGCAGGTGTCGCTGTGCATCCACCAGCTGGAGCGCTCCATCGCATGGGAGAAGTCTGTCAACAAAGTGGTGAGTGCACGGCCAGCTTTAAAAGGGGGGAGGGGGCTTAAGGACCACCATTCTGAGCCCATTGATCCCCCTATTCCAGACGTGCCTGGTGTGTCGGCGTGGGGATGACGATGAGAACCTGCTGCTGTGCGATGGCTGCGACCGCGGCTGCCACCTCTACTGCCACCGCCCGCGTATGGCCGCCGTGCCCGAGGGCGACTGGTTCTGCTCCATCTGCATCTCACGGGTATGTGGGGGGGGTCCGGGTTGTGCGGTGCCCCCCCCTCGGGGCTGTGAGCTGGTGGTGACCCCAGTTTGTGTGTGCCCCCCCCTCCCATTTAGGCACAGCAATACCCAGAGCCCCTCACCCCGCGGCGGGGGAAGAAGCGGAAGCGGGGCCGCGTGCCGGGGGGGGGCCCAGCAGAGGATGATGGCAGCAGCCCCCCCCGACGTAGGGCGGCATCGCGACGTCCCGAGGGGGCATCACCCCCAACCAAACGGCGCTCAGCCCCCCCCCGGGGCCCACCCGGCGACCTGACCTTCTGCGAGTGAGTGTGGCAGGGCCAACATGGGGGGGGGGATGCATCCCTACAGCCCCCCCCCAACACCCAGCTCTTGTGTCCCCCCCCCCTTACAAGGATCATCCTGATGGAGATGGAGGCACATGAGGACGCCTGGCCCTTCCTGGAGCCCGTCAACCCCCGCCTGGTGCCCGGCTACCGCCGCATCATCAAACACCCCATGGACTTTGGCACCATGCGCGTGCGGCTGCTGCGGGGCGGGTGAGCACCCCCACCATCCCCCCCCCTCTTTATCCCCCTCCCCAATGTTTCTCCCCTATTATTTACCCCCCAAAAAACCTCTCCCCTCTGTATCCCCCCCCCATAATTCCCGTATGTGCTCCCCCATCTCTTGCCTGTTTTATGTCCCCAATACTTCCCCCCCCCATGTCACCCCCAACATCTCTCCCCTATTATATGACCCCCCCTAACATCTCTCCCCCTCCAACCCCCACCATATCCCCCCCCTACATCTCTCCCCTCCATATTCCCCCCCATATCTCTCCCCTATTATACGCCCCCCTATATCTCTCCCCTTACCATCCCCTCCATCCTCCCCCATCTCTCCCTTATTATATGACCTCCCCAACATCTCTCATCTAACCTTCCCCTCCATACCCCCCATATCTCTCCCCTATTATATGCCCCCCCATATCTCTCCCCTTACCATCCCCTCCAATCCCCTCCATATACCCCCCCCATATCTCTCCCCTATTGTATGACCCCCCCATATCTCTCCCCTATTATACACCCCCCCTATATCTCTCCCCTATTATATGACCCCCCCATATCTCTCCCCTTACCATCCCCTCCAACCCCCTCCATATCCCCTCCCCCATCTCTCCCCTTACCATCCCCTCCATACCCCCCCCATATCTCTCCCCTATTATACACCCCCTATATCTCTCCCCTTACCTTCCCTTCCAACCCCCTCCATATCCCCCCTAATATCTCTCCCCTCCATACCCCCCATTTCTCCCCTATTATATGCCCCCCTAACATCTCTCCCCTTACCTTCCCCTCCATACCCCCTCCATATACCCCCCCATATCTCTCCCCTATTATACGCCCCCCTTTATCTCTCCCCTTACCTTCCCCTCCAACCCCCTCCATATCCCCCCTAACATCTCTCCCCTCCACACCCCTCACATCTCTCCCCTATTATACACCCCCCCTTAACATCTCTCCCCTTACCATCCCCTCCAACCCCCTCCATATCCCCTCCCCCATCTCTCCTCTTACCATCCCCTCCATACCCCCCTCATCTCTCCCCTATTACACACCCCCCCTTAACATCTTTCCCCTTACCTTCCCCTTCACCCCCTCCATAACCATCCCCATCTCTCCCCTTACCATCCCCTCCATACCCCCCCATCTCTCCCCTATTATACACCCCCCTATATCTCTCCCCTTACCACCCCCCTGCAGGTACTCGAGCGCGGCTCAGTTTCGTGCTGACGCCACTTTAGTGTTCGACAACTGCCGGACCTTCAACGAGGACGATTCCGCCGTGGGTCGCGCTGGGCACAACATGAGACGCTTCTTCCAGAGCCGATGGGACGAATTCTACCAGGGACCCCCCCAGCACTGATGCTACCTGCTGACCCCCCCCCCCATACACACACACACACACACACACACACACACACCCATCCCCATACCCAGGGCCCCCCCCCATCCATCCCCTTTATACCCACCCCCCCCATCACACCCACAGAGCTGTGTAAGCCAAAAAGAAACAAAAAAAAAAGACAAAAAAATAACCACAAAACCCAACAAAAAAAAAAGGCTTTTTTTTTTTTTTTTAATTTTTGGTTTATTTTGGGTTTTTTTTTTTTTATTTTATTTTAGATGGAACAGAAGCCCCCCCCCCCCCCCCTTTAACTCCCTCCTCATACCCCCAACCAACAAGGAAAGCAAATAACCCCCCCCCCCTTCCTCCCTGCTGGGTATATTTAATAATAGCAATAGTTCGTAGTGAATGTCTCCATGCATTAAGGCCAGTAAAGTGGACTTAGCACCCCCACCCCTTCTCAGCCCCCTCCACCCCCTGCAGACACTTTAATGGAGGGCCCCCCCCCCCGGTGCGCCCCTTTCTGCTGTAGGACCCCCCCCCCCCAACCCCCCAAACTTAATTGCACCGGGGTGGGTGCTGCCCCCCCCCCCTTACCCACCCACCCACCCACCTGGCTCCAGGGACCAAGGGGGTGTGTGTGTGAGTGGGGTTGTGGGGGGGGGGGGGGGGCAGCCCTTCTCCCCACCTTTACTTCTCAGGAAGACCCCCCCACCCCCCCCATGGGACCCCTCAGGGATGCTACTGCACCCCCATGGGGGGGGGGGGAGTGAGGGGAGGGCAGGGGGGATCTTCCCTTCCCCCCCCCCCTTCCCAAACCCTCCCCATGAAGCCTCAGGCAGGAGCTGCCCCCCCCCCTCACCATGCTGGGGGGGGGGGGGGGGTGCAGCACCAGGTGGGATTTGGGACCCCCCCCCCATTTCCCTTGATATCCCGGGGTCACACAGTGCCCCCCCCCCCACTTTTTCCCCTCCTCCCCCCCCCCCCCCCGCCGGTCAGGATATACGGGTACTGCTCTGGGGGTCGGCAGCCGGCGTGGATGGGGGGGGGGGGTGGTCGTGGGGGGGGGGTCCCTGACCCTACAGAGCACTGAAAACAACTCACCTACCTGGGAGGGGGGGGGCTTTGGGGGGGGGGGGGCCACACTAGGCCTCGCCCCCTCCCCCTTCCCCCTCTAATTAACCCCCTCCCATCTTAAAGTAGCCTTTTTTTCTATCAGAGAAAAAAAACAACAAAAATGAACCTCAGAAAAGTCGGATTTTTTGTTATTTTTGGGTGTTTTTTTTTTTCGTTTTTGAGATAAAAAAAAGAAAGAAAAAAAAACATTAAAAAAATCCCCCCCCAACCCCCCCCCCCCCCCCCATTTAAAGCTGTGGGAATTGGAGCTGTTTGAACTGACTTTGTACAATGCGGATATATTTATATTTTATTGAAGGACGGCGCCCCCCCCCCCCCCATATGAACCCCCCCCACCCACCCAATGGGAACCTCCCCCATGAACCACCCCATAACCCCCCCACCCCCCATAAGACCCCCCCCCCATCAACCACCCCATAGAACCCCATCACCCCCCCCATTATCCCCCCTATGGACCCCCCCCCCCCCCATTAACCCCCCCATCACCCCTTCCTTTTGAACCCCCCCCCTCCCATAACCCCTCCACCCCTCCCTTAGGAACCCCCCCTCCGAACTCCCCCCATGACCTCCTCCCAATAACCTCCCCTCTATTAAACCCCCCCTACAAACCACCCCTATGAACCCCTCCCCCATGGACCCCCCCATCACCCCTTCCCTATGAACCCCCCTCTATTAACCCCCCCATCGCTCCTCCCCTATGAACCCCCCCCACGAACCCCTCCCCATTACCCCCCTATCACCCCTCCCCTACAACCCCCCCCCCATGAACCCCTCCCCATGAACCCCCCTATCACCTCTCCCCTACAACCCCCCCCCCCATGAACCCCCCCCATTACCCCTCCCCTACAACCCCCCCCCATAACCCTTCCCCCATGAACCCATCCCTATAACCCCCCCCCTTTATGAACCCCCCCCCCCATAACCTATGCTTAATTCGGAGCTGTCAGGATTCCTTTCTTTCCCCCCTCATTTCATCCCCATGGTGGGAAGTTTTCAGGATCCTCCATTGGAGTTCAGGCCCCCCCCCCACCTTAAACCCCCCCCCACTTTAAACCCCCCCCCCCCCAACCTTTTATCACCCCCCCCCTTTTCTATAGCAGCCGTGTTCGTCGCAGTGAACCT